>NW_026935143.1:0-6356 GCF_032062105.1 Saccostrea cuccullata | reverse complement strand
TCAAAAATTTTATTCATTCATTTTTGAACAATTTTTTTAACTTACATCCCGAAAACGAAAAGAAAATTAAAAGTTGTTCATAAAATGGATACAAAACCATGGGGTTTTTAGGTCTTTGAAACAGATAAAAAATGAGCCCGTTTAAGTCCAAATTTAAGTTATTTATAAAATGAAACTACAGTGTATACTTAAAAATTACTTTAATATGAAGTAATAAAAAAAATGTACTTAAGAATAAATAACAAACTTTTTCCTTCAAAAATTCAATTATCTTCCACTTTAGATTATGTGATATAATTTGTTTACTTAAGAAACAAATGTTTGGCCAAGCAAAACAATTTGGGAGAAAAAAAAAAAAAAGTAACTTTACTGATCATAAGTTTTAATTACATTTCCATTAAAATAGAATATTGAAAATTTTTCAGTGTAACTTAACTTTCTATGTGGGAGATAAAAAAATTGTTTGTGGTATGTACCCTTTAAAAAGTAAAAATTATTTTAGGGTGAATGACTATTACTTATATCACATTTATACAATCAAGTTGAGAAACATTTCAGTTTAGCAATAAATAATAAATAAAATTTAAAAACTAATAAATGTTTTTTTTAAAAAAAGATAATTGATAACAAATTTTTTAATGTAACACAATGAATTTAGTCTTTCCAAAAAAAATTTTACATTTTTATAAGTAATAGAGCTCAGGAGTTTTAAAAGTTTTTTCAGAAACAAAATGTTCATTTAAAAGTTTAAGATGTCCACTGGAGTAGTGCTTGTTTTCAGGGAGAAAATATTCTGGATGTTTACAGTGTCTTTGTAGATCATACTATAGTCACTTGTAAATATTGGGTTACAAAGTAGGCAATGTTACTTTTATGAAGGTAGATAATAAAAAATCATTAATGTAAGTTTTCATTATTGTATAATAGCTAATAAATACTTATGTATAGCAAAAAAGAATGTCTTTATATCTCTATAATATAGCAAATATTAAATTAATTTAACCCCAAAAAATTATAATTTAAATGCCCATGAATGAATTTAATTGTTAAACTGTACATGTATTACTAAAAAGATACATGTTAATATTTAAAACACAAAATATATATAAATTTAAAAAGTAAAATGAACAAAATAAAACTTACAATAAAGAAATAATATTTATCAATTGTATATTTTATCCTTAACAATGGCCACATTACAGAACAATAAGCTACAAAGAAACAATAATTATCAATTTAATCAAATCTTAACAAATTGACCTGTTTATCATTAAAATAATATCATTTTATACAAAATCAGGTAATACAACATTTAACTTATGGTATATTAATTTGATTATTACAGACTGTTAAATGAATTTGCAATCTGTTAGGTAATAAAATACCTCCCTTTTAAAAAGGAAGTTTACAATGTGTTGTGGATTTTTAAAATTTTGGATTAACAATAATTATACATAAATTAAAATTAAATAAAAAAAAAGACAGTACAAACTATTATTAATAAACTACATAATTTCATCTCATGGGCATTTTAATCTAAATTTTTTTTGTCCCAATAATGAAATTTAAAATACATTTATAACTATAAAAAAATAAAGTTATTGGGACAAAAAGTAGTTGATGAGTGGAACCTTGATTTTTCCAACCACTCTAGGCAGTATGTAAATATTTAGCTTCCATTGGAAACTAAATATTTACATATGCCTGTTTTTTGTTTGGGGGGGGTTAATAATATAAAATGTAATTTTAAAACATTTTTGTTTTTAAAAGTTGTTTAAAAACTGCAGCACAATAAATAAATTTATGGTAACCTAAATAAGCATTTGTTTGAAAATCAGTAAATTTTGGAAATATTAGGTCTAATTTTTTTTTTGTGGTTACCTTGTTTATGATTTCACAAAACCCCAATTTTTTTTCATAAAGTTCAAAAACATTTGACCAGACTTAATTTATTTAAATCTTTGTCAACAAATGGAGAACCCTTTTTTTTTCAAGGATCTAAAAAGTTAAAAACAAGAAGGTGTTTAATAAACTACAACTGTATTGGATTTTTGGAGGCAAACCAAATATGGAAAATTCAACATTTTTGGGAAGAAAAAAGATTTGTAAAACAACTGTAATGATTTCTAATATATGAAATACCAAGGGTTGCTCTGGGTTCATCATTCCAAAATTGAAAACCCTCAAAAGAAAGTTTTCATCAGAATCTAATTCACAAACCCAAAGATTAGCTATACCAATAACATCTGCCCCAAAACACTTGGTCTGTTTTTATTAAGGAAGTGTTTGTGTAGGGATCTGGATTTTAACAAAAATTTTATGTCTTTACATACGAGTATAGTGGTGTATATGAGAGTTGCAATCTATTTTTCAACCTTCCATCTCTTATCAACAGTTTCATCTTTTGAAAACTTTTTTCATTGAAATCCAGAAAGAAAACCATCAAAAACCTTTCTCTTGAAGTGCAACATAATGTATATGAGGTTTTGGGGCCCGCCAGGTTTATTACTGCCTTTGAAAATTGCCCTTTTTTTTGGGATTTTTTTAGAAATTTAGTGGAAATGAACCTTATATGTCTTCCGTTATAAAAAAAAAGTTCTTTTAGCTTCAAAAAGGAGTTTATGCATATTAAATTTGTGCTAAAAAAAATGCCGTATTATGTTTTGGAAACCTATATTAGTCAGCAAACAGTACCCAACCCAGGCCTTAATTGCATTCTTTATTTCAATGATTTTCAAACACAGGAAAACCCTTTGTCAAACCATCTGTAAATAGATTTACTAATGTCATATAGCATATTAAGAAACCAATTTGTCTTTAATTTTCCAGTAATGCTTTTTAAAAGTTTTTAACTAGTTTCACTTATGCAAAAGTTTTTTCTGTATAACACATCTGTGTCTGCTCAAAATTTACTTTATTTTTTTGAAGGTTTTCTATTAGATTGTTATTAAAACAATCAACAAACTTGTTCTCAATAAACAGATGAAGGGCCCCCCCAGAAATTTTTGGTTGCCTGATGAAACGTTCAGAAATGAGTTCTTGTTTCGTCATTTATGATTAAAATTCTGAAATCTCATCTTTTGTTTCTTAATTTCAATAGTTGAATAAAAAGTAGCCACAATTTTTATGTATACTCCACAGATTAGAAAGTTTTAAAACACTTCTTCACTGGCGGAGATAAAATCACCTACACTAGTCACCCCAAATCTTGTTTCTCCCAGTAAGTTGTTGAAGTCTAATTTATAAGAAGAAATTCCACCATTGAAATTTCATCTATTATTACAACTGACAAATTCCGGTACTTTGTCAAATGAGTTCAGTTCATCGATCAGTGTCCGATTGAAAATTTTTTCTGTGAAATGCTGAGCTAAGTCCCATGTTGATTAGTTTGCCAGTGGAGCCAAAGTAATATTCTTTCATCGGGGTTTTCCCCTTTTGATACAGTTTTTGTGTAATGTTTAAAAAAATGGCATCAAAACCATGCTGACTGTCCACCAGAGAAAAGCATATAATGGTTCATCTCTGGTTTGATCCAGTAGTACAAAATCGTAAAATTCCTTGCTAGTATTCAGGGATTGAAAATTTACAAACGCCGATCAAAAATGGCAACTCATTTCTGTTTCAGTTATTTAGGACAATCCAAGTTCTGGCCAAATATAAATTCTCTGGTGAATTATCAGGATCAAAGAAACCCCTAAAGGGTTTTCAGAACCTATCTCTGCATTTCTGTTTAGATGTTCTGATTTGGTGCTACTGTCTCCAGATCATCAAGATCTTTTTCAGCTAGAACCCGATTTTTCTAATTCATCCACAAAGTTGATGCCTTTGTTCATTGTTTAAATTTGTTTTGTATGTTTCATAAGTTTATGACTACCAATAGTAGCATCTTTTCCAAGCAGAAAAAAGAATTTTCTTAAATGTTCAGAATTTGTTTTTTGGGTGCTAATATCAATATTTTGTTTTTCGTCTTGACTAATCCCATTTTTCAAATAACTAAACATCCGACCCAGAAAGTTTCACTTTTGGTTATCTCATTACTTTTATTTTTTTATTTCTTTTGGGAAAGTCACTTAATTCAGAAACAACATAGCTAAACAAATTTTGCTGTTTTGGTTTTGATATCTTGTATCATATATTGCCTTAATTCAGTTGAACCCTTGGGAACTATTCATTTCTTGATGTTTGAGTAAGAAAATTTTCGGGTGAGGTTTTGAAAAAACAACCTCTCACTGCTTGTGAAATGGCATCTGGAAATTATACTTGCCTCTTGTGCACTGACCTCAACAAAGTCTAAGACTTGGATTCCAATAGTCACTTGTGCTTAGATCCTTATTCCTCTCCCCTCTTAGTTCCCTTATCAAGCATTGCACTGATCTCTTGAATTTGCTATACAAGAATATGTGGAAATGCATAAGATCTAAGTACAAATGCATATTTAAGTAACATTCAGCCTTCAAACCATGACTATAGAATTATTCATCTCAAATGGACTTCTCTTCAGAAATTGACCTTTCATAAAAGCTCCAATACAATATACTCACCCTCACACATTTCTAAGAATTTAAGAGACTAATGTAAACTGAACCATCTTATGTAATATTTTATTTCTTGCTGAATAACAATATAAATTGTCTATAGTGTTAATTCTATTGAAGTTCAAAAATGATTTGGAAAGGTGGCAAAGGAAATCCAAATCTGCATAAACTACCACCTTTTTTTGAAAGTTTTTGAGTGTTATGATTTAAATCTACAAGTGTTTTTTGAAATTTTTTTTAAAACATGGACAATTATTAAAAGTTCATTTTCCTATTGCTTTTTTCTTTGTGTTTGGGGGCATCACTTGCCCAAACCCACAATATTGGGAATTTTGGTTTTAAATTCCTTCAAACATCGGGACAACACCTAGAGGATTATAGGACTTTAAAAACATTTTATGAAAAGTTAACTCTGTTGTAAAAAGAATCAGCACATGTCACTGGATCTTTTTTTCCCTAGTTTTATTTTTTTTTAATTAAAAATTCCCGAGGGTTTTTCCATCTAGTTTCCCAAATTTTTTAAATCTTGCCACCCCAATCAGCTATAAGGAAATAAAAAGGGGGGGCCCCTCTACAGGGAAAAACATCTTTCTTTTTAGATGAAAATATGAAGAATTTCAAGGTTTGAAATAATACCCTTCATTTAATCAAAATTTTTTCGAGGGCTGGTTTTAAAAATTGTTCGGGTTTTTTCTTTTTTATAATTTCTCAATGCCAAGTTAATTTGCCCCTCTTGCTTAATTTAATTTTCTTAAATTTTAAAAAAAGATGTTGGTAAATTGTCCCCGAAAAACTCCCGAAATCCCATTTTGCAATTACTGTATGACTGGAACTTCTCTTCTTCATTTTCAATTGTTAACAAAATATTTTTGGGAAAAACAGAGAATTCTGATCTTTTTTTTAAAAAAACTTATTGGTTTTTGGTTTTCCCAGGGGCAAAAAAAAAAGTTTTATTTGTATCAATTCTGCTTCATCACAAGTGTATAGAATTGCCTTTAATCAAATCAAAAATTCACAAAAACCATCATATTTCCTTTTCCCATCATCATATCATTTGGGTCCCATTTTTTGTCGTTCCCCCTTATTTTTTCAAATTTTTCCTCCCAAAATGGTCTATCACTTAACCAATTTTTATACAATTCACCTTTTTTTCAAAACATTTATACCACATTGGGGCGAACATTTTTTTGAAGCAGCGATTTGTGGATAATCTTTTTAAATTTTACAGCTTTTCCCAAATTTTTCTGGGGGGTTTAATTGGCTGAATATCAAGGACATTACAAATTTCCTTTATAATCACCTCCAATTCTCATTTGTAAAAAGGATTGTTGGTATCAACCTTTCTTCCATGGGTGTTTTAAAGCATCGGTTTGTCAGGATTTCATTTATTTTTAACAAATTTTTAAAAGTGCAAATTAAAAACCATTTTTTAACAAAATTAAACCCCGTACAAAAAACTTAAACCACACTAGTTATTGTTTTAAAATTCCCCCAAAACCCTTTTAAAACATTTTTACAACATGTCAACCCTAAATTTTCCAATTTTTATTTTCTGGGAATTTCTTAGCAACTTTAAAAATTCCCAAAACCTTTTTTCTAATTTGTTTTCATGGCTTTAATTCTGATCAAGTTCCTTTTTTTAAAAAACTTTTTCTTTTTTCCCTTTTTTCCCGTATTTTTCTACTTTGCGTTTATATTTTTCCCTTTCACCCCACATTGTTTTTTTCCTTTTTTTGCTTCCTTTTTTTTTAAAAAAAAATTTGATTTGCTTGCCTTTTTTTTACTTTTAAAATTTTTTCTTTTTCTGGGTTTTTTTTTGCT
>NW_026935142.1:0-63646 GCF_032062105.1 Saccostrea cuccullata | reverse complement strand
TGATTCCCTTTCGTCAGCTGTGTGTTGGATTGCTGAACATGGATACAACATACCATCTCTTGGATGACTTCTTGGTGGTGATATCTCCACATTGTGATGCCCATAGAATTATGGACAACTTTTTCTCGGGATCTTTAGAACACTTGGAATCCCACTTTCAGAGAAGAAAACCAAAGGACCAAGCACAGAATTGGAATATCTAGGAATATATCTGGATTTTATTAAAATGGAGGCACGTTTACCCCAAGAAAAAATAAAGAGGATATTAGACATTGTCAATTCATTTAAGCTGCGTAAATCGTGCACAAAAAGAGAATTTCTGAGTTTGTTAGGACATCTTAACTTTGCATGCAGAGTTGTCCTGCCTGGTCGATCCTTCGTCTCGCATCTTATAGCCTTGTCCACTACTGTTGAACAGCTGCATTACCATGTGAGATTGGACAGTATGTGTAGAGCAGATCTCGCCATGTGGTCAGACTTCTTACAATCTTGGAATGGAGTGTCTTTTTTCATCGATGATAATGTTACAGAAGCTGCAGATATGCAGTTATTCACAGATGCTACCCCTACAGCCTTCGGAGGGTTCTATCAAAACAAATGGTTTCAAGGAGAATTTCCTGCTGACCTTTCTCAAGAGAAAACATCTATGGCATTCTTTGAGCTCTATCCAATTGTTATGGCTTGTCTTCTATGGGGTAATGCCTGGCCTAGGAAATGCATTCTTTTTCACTGATAATCAAGCAACAGTTGATATTATAAAGAAAGGAAGATCAAAAGTCAAAAGCATAATAAAATGAAAGAAAAAGTGAGCAAGCTCACATACCCCACTCTCCCCAAAACTCAAAGTGCTGAAAATCCCAGCAAAAATGAAAGAATCAGAATTTCCCGGTAATATGCACATCTACAAATTGTGTCCTAAATATGTGCAAAGTTTGATGAAATTCTGTGCAGCGGTTTATGAGGAGTTGCGCTGACAAACTGTTCACCACTATATTCAAGATATCCCCAAAAATCTAAGTTGTAAAGTGCCAAAATTCCCAGAAAAATAAAGGAATCAGAATTTCCTGGTAAAATGCAAATCTATACATTGTGTCCTAAATATCTGCAAAGTCTGAGGAAATTCTGTGCAGGAGTTTATGAGGGGTCGCGCTGACAAAATGTTCATCTGTATATTCAAGGTATGGCCAAAAATCTAAGTTGAAAAGTGTGGAAATTCTACCCCTGCGAAATGATATTCATGATTTTAAGAACCTTTATGAGTTGTTCATAATTGTTCATGAATGGTTCTTAAAGGATTCTTAACAGGTTCATAAAAGTAGTTCATGAATAAAATTCATGAAAACATTCATAATTCATAGTTCATGAACAAATGATGAACAAATATGAATATTGGTAATTTTCAGTTTAAAGAAAAAAACTTAGTAGTTCAAGGTAATGAATGTTCATGAATTTTCATGAAGACTAAAAATGTAAAAATAATTGTCACAAACGATCGCCAGAAAACACTCATTACTCCCATAATACAACGTTTGCATGCAGATGCAATTGTTGAACAAGCCCCTGATTTAATTAATAACATGCTTTTGTTTTGAATTTGAAAGTATGGGATCAGAGCCGAGTAGGGAAACATAAGAGGTTAAAATCACTATTTTCTACTCTATGTAATTGATAACTTAGATTCTTCAGGATAATAAAACTCTGTTATGAAGTGTCTAGAAGAAAGATTATATTTAAATTATGATCATAATTTAAAGAACACTGCATCAATATTGATGACTAATGTTTCTTCATCATTTAAATTGGCCAGTTATATTAATATTGTGCTTTAAATTATCTCATTTTTCACGACACAACTTTGTTCGACCGAATTTTCTCTATTTGTCAAACTTTTAACAAGTTGTAAGAAAATGAAACAGACTTACAGTCTAGGAAAAATTTCATAATCTTCGTAAAAACGTATCATAAATTTATTGACAACTAAAAAATTATATCTCTTGTCCGTACTGTACCGTGCCATTCTTGGGTCGAAAAGTTTTATATTTTGATGCTGTTATAGTCACATTTTTCTGTCCATCGTGTGTAAATGATACAGCACAGGCTGCATGGTTGTGAAGAAGCTATGACATGAACCACATTCGTATTTTGTAGTCTATTCTCCTATACACTTTCATAGCTCAGGGTACTCAGTTTGAGGGAGAGTGGTTCCAAAAGATATTTGTTGTCCTCTGATATGGAGGCGGCCATACTTGAATACGAAACTACGGCTCTACAGGTATAATGTAAAAAAAAAATCCAATTCAATAAATGATATAACTTACATTAATTCAAAAAAAATAATTTCAGTGAAAAATCATTCAGATAGTGTTTGTTATTTTTTGTTTAACAAAAATCTTGGCAATTCGAAACTATTTCTTAATTAGCTCTGCATGACACTTTTTAAAAGGCGCAAACTTTAAACGCGCGAGACGTTGGAAGGTGAATCGGTAGAGTGGGAGGATTATTAGCGTAGTCATTCTTTGTCAACCTTTGAAGAAAATAACAGAATACGAAGAAGGAATATCCAGAGGATCAATTTACTTCATAACTGCAGATATTAGTGGTGAGTTACAAAAAAATGGAGGCAATCGCTGAATCTGTGAGATATTTGTCAAGATGTTACTGTCTATTTGTAAGAGTTCAGTCATGTCCTTTTTAATGAAAATTTTGTCAAACTTTGTCATGAGTAAGGATCCAACCAAATTACGTTAATACATTTAATAATTAAAGATTGAAACATTCATCCTGTTCATCTATAACATCTTGAACATGGCGGGCAAGGGAAACAGGCTAAACTCCCGCTCGGAATGCTTTAAAATATGGCAGTGCCTATGATGCAAAATTAAATGAAACAAATATGCAATTCAAGTTTTCACATTTATGAGCATTTTCAGAAAATCTTTGTTCTTGTAGGGAAAAGAGAAGCAGTTCACATATAATGTTGATGAGTTGAGATCAGAAGATTAAAAAACTCTGGCTGCCAAAAAAAAAGAAAATATAAAAAATCCAGGCTCTTGAAGAAAAATAAAAGAAAGGAATGAAAATATGAATCGTAATCGATCAAAGGATCCAAGTGATGAAATTCTGAAAATTCCACGGGGAAAGCCAATAAGACTTTTTTATTTGACCACCTCTGCTCAAAATCCTTGAAGGCCCTTTTAGCTGATGCCCTAGTTGCTGAACACACTTTTCTGCCAGACAATGAGACTTGGATTAAAAATCATTCCATTTTAGGCATACACTTTGAAATACGCTGAATAAGGAACCCACTCTCCTCTTGACCGAGCAAGGTTAAGGATTCTGCAAAGAGTCGCGTTTGAATTGAAATTTTTCATAATTTATTAGGAATGAACTACATAATTTATCTATTATCGTTATCACTTATCAGAGTTGTTTACTTGAACAAAGATTTTGTTACCATGATTGGAAAACAAAAATTCTGTGAAATCTTTGAAGATGCTATTAAAATATTTTCTTTTACAGTTTTTCATTTTGCATAACTTATTACATTTTTGTTTACTAAAAGCAAGAACATTCGTGAATAGTTCATGAACATTCCTAAATAACTTTTACAAATTATTCATGAATAGTTCATGAAAATGCATTGAACCTTTTAATATCATTCATGAACTTTTCTTGAAAGTTCATGAATATAATTCATGAACTTTTCTTGAAATTCAAGAATTATTCTTGATCATTTTGCAGGCATTTAAAAAATCCAAGTTTGTTCATGAACAACAAATAATTCTTGAATATTCTTGAACTTGGTTTTCATGAATAAAATCCATGAAATCATGAGTGTCCAATTTTAACTTCATGGGATCTTCATGAACAATTCATGAGCTGATTCAAGAATATAATTCATGAACTTTTCTTAAAAGTTCAAGAATTATTCTTGATCATTTCGCAGGGGTAAGAAAAAATAAAGGAATCGGAATTTCCTAGTAATATGCACATCTACATATTGTGTCCTAGATATCTGCAAAGTTTGACGAAATTCTGTGCAGCGGTTTATGAGGAGTTGCGCTGAAAAACTGTTAATCTCTATATTCAAGGTATGGCCAAATGCCTAAGTTAAAAAGTGCGGAAATTCCCGGGAAAAATAAAGGAATCGGAATTTCCTGGTAATATGCACATCTACATATTGTGTTCTAAATACCTGCAAAGTTTGACGAAATTCTGTGCAGCAGTTTATGAGGAGTTGCGCTGACAAAAAAAAAGGACTGACTGCCGTAAATTGCACCTTTTTTGCATTAAGGAATCTGTAGCGTTATGGTCAAAGAAAAATATGTAAAACCATAACGCTACAGATCTGCAGCTAGTATTTATCCTGACAGCAATATTCAATCAAGTCTTAAAGTTCATTGGGGATTGACTTGTTCCAATAAAGTGCCACGCCACAGCATGATACGCCCGTCGAAAAATTACACAATTATCTTTAACAGTTAAGAGTGCAAGAAAATCACGTCAACCTTGATTCTAAGATTTCCATAATTTTTCCATTTTTTAAAAAAAATATTTCTTTATCCATCCCCTGTGCTGTAGGCATAATTATAACAAATATTACATAACTGATAGATTTCTATACTGTTTGTGTTAGACTTTGTCAAATGCCGGTCATCATAATAAACAATATCAAATTAGTCTTAACAACTTAATCTATGCCAAATCTGGCCATCAAATGACAAATGCTATAAACTGACCAGCAGTTCTTCTGTCTAATCCCCAAAGGATACAGATAAGGCAGCACTTGATCAGATAGCCTTCCTACATTGAACTCATTAATTAATCTTTGACTGGATGCTTGTCTACTCATTACTCCCTAAATATTAATGGATCTGCACTTTTTATCCTAAAACACTTTTAAAACATATAAAATACTCCATGATTTCTTTTTAGATTTAATGCCAGACAGGTTTTATATTTAATTCATATGGACAAGTAGGCATGCTGATTCAACCCCACCCCATAAAATTAGTTTTTAATTAATTAATATTATATAATATCAGATTATTAGTTTATTATGCATTATCAAATAAGTTTTAATTACTTTTCATCAAATTCTTTTTAAAACTTAGGCTAGCCAACAAGAGCTATTTTTAATCTAACAGCTAGGCTGGCTGTCCATTTGCCCAATACCCAAGGGATATTGATAACAATAATGCTCTACTAGTTACCTCCTCACACTAAACTCATTAATTTCTCTCTAATTTGACATGCAACTTTCTGCTATCAAAATTCTTCTTGACCAGTGCTTGATAATTATGCCCATGGGACAAACTGAATTCCTCTCATTAACATTGAAATTTGTTTAAGATTCCTGTAAAGTATATGATGAAAAAAATAAGTTTTTACTTGATTTAATACTTTTTAATAAGGATACAACTCTATTTTTTATATTTTTAGGGTTATGAAATTTAAAATTTAAAAAACTTAGTTTTTTTTAAAAATTTCGCTAAAATTAAAGGTCACAGTGACCTTGAAATAGGTCGCGACACACCTTCTACCTAAGATGTATACTTTTGCCAAGTTTGATAGCTCTAGGTCTAATAGTTTTCTAGTTATGAGCCGGACAGGATTTTTCCATATTTGGCCATAGCATCTTTATTAAAGGTCAGAGCGACCTACTTTTTGTGCGCGACACACCGTCTACCCAAGAAGTATCAGTCGACAAAGTTTGATAATCCTAGGCCTAATAGTATTGAAGTTATGAGCCGGACACGAATGGACAGACGGACAGACGGACAGACGGACGGACGGACGGACATGAAGCCTATAACATAATACGTCCCGTCTTAAGACGGGCGTATAAAAACTAGGTCAAATCCAGCATCTGAAGCAAGTCTAGTAGTGTCCATCCCTAGATGCAACATCCATGCAAGTTTGGTCTAAGTTGGGTTTATAGTTTCTTGAGAATGGACCTGCTCCAAAAACTTTAACCTGGTCATTCATCTGGAAAATGTAGGTCAGATCCAGCATCCAAAGCATGCCTGGTAATGTCCATTCCTAGATGCAACATCCATGCAAGTTTGGTCTGGGTAGGGCTTATAGTTACTTGAGAATGGACCTGTTCCAAAAACTCTAACCCGGACACTTATTTGGAAAATGTAGGTCAGATCCAGCATCTGAAGCAAGTCTGATAGTGTCCATCCCTAGACGCATCATCCATGCAAGTTTGGTCCAAGTAGGCCTTATAGTTACTTGGGAATGGACCTGCTCCAAAAAACTTTAACCTTGTCACTCATCTGGAAAATGTAGGTCAGATCCAGCATCTGAAGCAAGTCTGGTAGTGTCCATCCCTAGAGGCATCATCCATGCAAGTTTGGTCTAAGTAGGGTTTATAGCTACTTGAGAATGGACCTGCTCCCAAAACTATATCTGGTCATTCATCTGGAAAACGTAGGTCAGATCCAGTATCTGAAGCAAGTCTGGTAGTGTCCATCATAAGATGAATCATCCATGAAAGTTTGGTCAAGGTAGGGCTTTAGTTACTTGGGAATGGACCTGCTCCTAAAACTTTAACTAGGACGCTGAAGCCGAGGTTATAGAATAATCTCATCTCGACTTCGTCAAGGTGAGCTAAAAATCCATTGAAATTATCTTTTTTCAGATTTTAGTTTTCTAGACTGGAAACATACAAGTTTGATAGGATTTTTCAAATCAAAGTACTCAGAAGTACAGAGAGCCGGGCTCATTTACAGAGTAGAATGGATTTCTTACATGAATCATGTTTATATTCTGAAGAAAAAATTATTTTAAAACTATCAATATAAATGATAAGACACTGACAGTGAGTTTTTCAATCCTAATACCACGGTCCGATTTGCTTTACCTCGTATGTGTAGAGAACTGCGGTAACACTGATTATCAAAAATCCTTACGCTAATGAACTATGTTCTTTGACTTATGAAGATTTCAAAGTCATTACTACAAATGTTTATTTTATATAGATAAAACTTCGTTTTATTTTTGTTGCTTTATTTAGCGTTTGTATTATCTCAAAAGCGGTTGAGAGTAAGAACTATATTTTTGCATGTAACTTTAAAATGGCGACTATTGGGTTAACATCCTGCCTTGAACAGGATCACTAAGCCGGCAATTGCTCTTTGAGCAATAAGCCCGGCTAAAAATGGCATTTGCAATGTAAATTTTTAAGTCATTGATGTCAAAGGATTTCCCACTCACTTTTGGGAATGGGGCCCAGGCCCTTAAAATAGGGTTCGCTGATGACCATTATCAGTTCTAAATTTTACGTCGCTATAGGGCATCTGTTAAATGCTTTTCCGTCACAGAGACACTTAAAACAAGAAAAGAAATGGAAAGCAAAACATATCTAGATCTAAATTAAGTGATGAAAGAGAGAATCAACAACAAGAGGAAGGAAGGCTGATTTTTCTGTCAGTGACCTTGAACTTACATAAATGACCTTGGTTCAAAGTCATGACACAACCTCAGGTCACAAGCAATGTTTGTGTGAAGTAGTAGATTCAAGTTTTTCCATAAAAAAGATATGGACCGGACACGCATAATGAATTTTGTCTTCCAGTGACCTTGAACTTCCCCAAATGACCTTGGTCAAGGTCATGACACACCCTTAGGTCATGAGCAATCTGTGTGTGAAATTAGAACCTAACAAGTTTATCCATAAGAAAGATATGGACCGGACACGAATAATGAATTTTTTCTTCCAGTGACCTTGAACTTCCCCAAATGACCTTGGATCAAGATCACGACACACCCTTAAGTCATGAGCAATCTTTGTGTGAAATAAGAACCTATCATGTTTATCCATAAGAAAGATATGGACCGGACACGAATAATGAATTTTTTCTTCCAGTGACCTTGAACTTCCCCAAATGACCTTGGGTCAAGGTCATGACACACCCTTAGGTCATGAGCAATCTTTGTGTGAAATTAGAACCTACCAAGTTTATCCATAAGAAAGATATGGACCGGACACGTTTGCACAGACAGACGGATGGATGGACGCCGGACGCATTACTATCGCATAAGCTCCTCTGGTCTCTGACCAGTAGAACTAAAACGAAGGTATTTTTCTTTCATGTGTGGAAAGCAACGTTCCGCTACAGAATTCTTAGGAATATAGAGTCATGTTCTCATGAAAAATAAAATCTCCAATTTTCTTCTTTTTGGGGGGGTGGGTGGGGGGTTACCGGTTTTAACATGTTTAGTTTTCAAAGATTAACTATTACATCATGAAAGCCTTATATAAAAGCCTAATATTTAATTAAAAGATCCATAAATATCATTATTTATATTTTGATTAATAAATCAATTCAAGACTTTCGAAACGTTCATTGAAATAGTCCAAACAAATTTTGTGAAAAATAAAGGTTAAATACATTCAACAATAATCTTGAGCGGTGATAGCCTAATGGTTCAAGCGTTCGCCATCCAGTCTAAAGGTCATGGGTTCACGCCTGGTTTGGGATGAATGAATTTTTTTAAAATTCTGAATTTCGTTTTTTATCCCTTATTTTTACCAAATCAAGATATATGTGTGAACTCGACATTCATGATTTGTGAGAATAAATCATTATACAAATAATTTTTCACCCATAAAAAGAGTATTATTGACTGCGTGATGGTGGCTTAATGGTAGCTTAATGGAGTTTGGACATTAAGCACCAATAAATTTGGCTTAATGGTAGCTTAATGATGATCTAAAAGCTACCACTAAGGACCTGTAAGTCACCACTAAGCTACATTTAAGCACCCGTTACTTTGAGATGGCTTAATGGTAACTTAATGGTCATGTAAATATTACTTAAAGGTGCTTAATGGTGACTTAAAGACAACCATTAAACCATCATTAGGGACCTATAAGCCACCATTAAACCAAGCTTAAAGGGCATGTTTCATCTTCTGATAAGCATATTTATTTTACAACTAAATTATAATTTTATTTTTTACACTAAAGTGTTTGGTAAGAATTACACGTTTCACAGCATGAAAAAGTTGATTTAACAGCATACATACACATATGTGCAGAAAAATATTGTGGGAAACTTAAATTAATAATTTTACTAAATGTGCCTGTATCACCTTTTTGGGGCATTTTCTAAAAAGTTATTTATTTACTTATTTTTTTGAATTATTTATTTATTCATTGTTTATTTGTTGTTAAACACCGACATTAGAATACAATAGAATAGTTTCAATGGAAGGAAAGATCAGAGGCATTCCAAATAAATCATTCATCTTGTGCTGACCATTTGTTCACCATTCACTTTGCGCTCATGTTTGCACTCTGTTCGCGTTCTGCGTTCACTCACTGTTCCCTGTTCATACATTATTCATCAAGTTGCATTCAGCATTCACACATCGTTTGTTCTGCGATGGTTCAGCATTCGCTCACAATTCAAGTTGGAAAGTAGAACGATTCAGGGACTGTATTTAAATATATCAGGTACAAATTGACTAAGAATCATTAAACTTTCTCAGTTGATGATCATGGGTCCTCCAAGTATGTCATCTGAAAAGTAGCTAGGTCACTGTGACCTTCTTTCGAAATTTTATGGTTATAATTTTGAAAATATTTTATGTACCAACTGGATAAGAATCATCAAACTTATTTGATGCATTATGGGACTTCATAGAATGACAAGTGATATTAGTAGGTCAACATGACCTACTCTCAGGTACTAATTAGGAACCTGCTCCGATTATCTTTTCTTTAGAGGGCGCCACAGGCAAACACGGTCCTGTATCGGAACACCCTCGCGCCTTATCAGTAGTTACCGATCGAAGAAAAACGTAAACAATCTGCTGTCAAACACATGCTCGTAAAACATGCCTGAAACTTGTTGTTGTGTGCCGAATTGTAGTAATCGAGGTGGCCATATATTTCCAACAGATCCGTTAAGAAGAAAAGCATGGATACACGCAATAAAACGTGGTGAAACTCGTTTTCAAAGCTGGACTCCGTCAACTCATGCTGTTGTTTGCAGAGCACATTTTAAATCAGACGACTATTTGACTGAAACCCAGCATGGTAACAATATTTATTTATTTATTTTGAAATCTTTGATAAGCATGTGCAAAGTAATGTTAATAGATTTTATTCTGAGCAATGTTTAGCCCTTATTTGCTTAGATGAAATGCACTAAAATATCGAATCCCTTGTTTACCTCTCATACGAAGTAATCTGATAACGTTACAGACACTGCCACATGCAGACTCCCCACTGACAACTTCAATTACTGGTCATTTATTACAAACGCATTATCTTTTAACAATATAAACACAAGGCATGTCTAAAAGAACACATGCTGTTGCCTGATAATTTATGCATATCTACCAGTACAAGATACTGTGTTTTGACATTGATGTCTAATTAGCACCCTGCTTAAAAACAAATTTGACCTGTTTAGTTGAATTAATAAACACATGGGCATGTTTTGTAACATCAATTTTATAACAATAATACTTGTAATAATAAAAATATTTTAGTAAATTTATATTTGTTTTATTTGCTTTAAAAAGTTAGTTCAAATTATAAATTAATTATTTAATAAATAATCTAGTACTATGAACAAGTATTGATATATTAAATAATTTAATTCTTAGGAACTACTCCTTTAAGTAAAAGATTGAAGAAAACTGCAGTGCCAAGCATTTTTCCCTGGGTAGAGCCAAGTCCACATTCACATGAACGAGCCGACAGAGCCAAGTCCAGAGGCATCAAACGAAAACTAGCAGAAGAATTTTCTGCTTCGTCTTCCATAGATGAATTCATCTATACATCAGCTGATGATCTGCAAGTATCCGAGGAAATTGTATCTAACTCTACCCAAATTTTGGCTGAAGAAATTCAAGTCACTGTTCAGAAATCTGACGTTAAATTTTTTGATGTACAGACACAAACTCCTCGGTATCCCCCAATGAGTATTGAAAACTTTACAAATGATGATGCCGGAGTAAATTTCTATACTGGATTGGAAACTCTAACTAAATTTTATTTTGTTTTAAGAACCTTAGGACCCGCAGCTCACTGTTTGAATTATATTTATCATAAGGTTTCAAACATAAGTGTTCCTGACCAATTTTTCTTAGTCCTCTGCAAGTTACGGCGCCATACGACCAATTTTGAACTTTCAAGATTATTTGGAGTTTCCGAAAAGACTGTATCAAATATATTTTTTACATGGATTTTATTCATGAGTAAGCAATGGCAGGAAATCGACATTTGGCCTACAAAGTATCTTGTAAAATATTACTGTCCATCAGATTTTAAAACAAAATTTCCAAATACTAGAGTGATAATAGATGGCACAGAGTGTCCAATTAAAAGACCAAAGTTACCAAAGCCACAGCAAGCAACGTATTCTACCTATAAAAACCGTAACACGGTAAAAGTTCTTGTAGGAGCGACACCAGGTGGATTAACATCTTATATTTCTACAGCTTATGGGGGATCCACAAGTGACCGTCAAATAGTTGAAAGAAGTAGGCTGTTAGAAATGTGCAATTCTGGAGATTCAATAATGGCGGACAAAGGTTTCAATGTGCAGGATATGTTTGTACACAGGAACATTCAAATAAATACACCAACATTTTTCAAAAAGAAAAACAGAATGTCATGTGCTACTGTGATTGAGGACCGAAAAATATCCAGCAAACGTGTGCACATTGAGAGGATCATTGGACTTGCAAAAACATTCAAAATTCTGACTGAGCCTATGAATAGTTCTGAAACAAAACTTTCTTCAGAAATAATCTATGTTTGTTTCATGTTGTGTAATTTTAAGAATTGCATAGTGCCATCTTATGCATAACTTGGTATTAAAAATGACATAATAAGAGAAAAAAGTCTTTATTTCATTTTTCTTTATTGCAACTACATTTTCCATCATATGTCTTGAAAAAAGTTTTTTCCAATAGAGCAGACTTAAAAAAATCTTCATAGAATTCATTCAATTTTTTCTTCATCTCATCAATAAATTTATCATCCCTTTCTATTGCAAAGAACAAAAAGTCATTGAAAGTATACACAACAAATATACACTCATTTTTCTCTGCACAGTAAAGTTGTCCTTGGACCTGATAGTAATAGTCATGGGTTTTATTCAAATAAAATTTACTTCCAGACTGCTTGATATAAGGAACTGTTTTTGAGGAAATAAAACTGTTTCTTGCCACATATGGACACTTAACTTCAATCAAGGTGTCATCGTCAATAATACCATCTGGGGTTGCTGCTAAATGAGGGGAGTCCAGACTGACACAAATTCCACTATTGTAAACTGTGCGTCCCGAAATTTCCTGGTACTTCTTCACAGCTTCTTTTTCGTATTTTCTTCCATGAAGAATAGGTTTAGCATTAATTTTTTGTGCCTTTGTTGTTAAAAAGTCAGCAAGTTTCACCTTATCAGTTCGATCAGTTGCTTTACATATTCTCCCGAATACCGAAGAATGAAGACGTTTGCAACGTTCCTCAAACCAAAGGTCGTTGGCCGCTTGTGTAGCTGTTTTTATCATAACTTGACGTGCATTCTCCTCTGAAATTTCTGATACATTTAAAAGTTTCAAATGATTTTCACTAAACGTGTCTTTTAGATAGTCATGGTCCAGGTTGTAAGCTTTCATGTTTACAGGCTCATACAGCTGAAAAATTGGAGTCTTACTAATACCTGGGTAATTCAAGCACACATTTCTAAAGTAAGACTGGTATCCCGGATTGCCTCTAAATTCAACTGGACGAGGGTCATAGTCATTATTGCATACTTCGTCACAGCCTGGCATGTCCAACTGTCTTGCTTTCATAGGGCTTCCTTTATGGGGCTTAGCACGATGAAAAGTTTGTAACCTCTGTGTGCAGGTGAGTTCTGTTTTGTATGTCCCATGCTTAACAAAATCTGCACATGAAAAAAGTACAGCACAGACATGCTTGCAATGTGCATCGGGTCCCATGCCTGCCGCACATTCACATTGAGACTCTATAACACTTCTGTCTTTTCCTATCATAATGTCAACAACATATTTCACAGACTTCATCATTGAAGCTTTTACACTACTTCTAACGAACCAATTTGAATCATGAAATGTCACCCTCACATACTGGATAAACCCATCGTTGTACATATCCCTTCCTTTCTTATCAGTTGTCTTATTAAACTTCGACAAGAAAGTGGAAATTTCTGCCTCTGTGCAACCTGGAAAGGTCTTGTCACCATGAAGGTCCTTGTAGAGTTGTGGATCTGGCGTCATCATCATAAATTCAGGTCCATAAACATCGGTCTTAGCACAATGTGCATTTCTTCTGTAGGCTTCAAGTCTGCAATAAAATAAGCATATTTAATTCTTTTTCATGTATATTTTGAGTGAAACATAGCTGCAACAATCAGGAAATAATAATACTGCTTCATAATAAAAATGTAGAGAAGTATTCTTATTTTACTGCAAGCACCAAGCAATATGAGATCGATGTTAGAATTACCGAGGAAATTCAAGTTAAAAATCTAACACGCTAAAGTTGCAGATTATTTAAGAATTAGTTTCTTAAACGAGGTAATTCTGATATTTACTGTCAATTTGACTTAATGTTAATCTTTTACACACCATTGATAATTATTTACTGTGTTATTAATAATGTTTACTTGGATTTGCATGAAAACATCGTATGTTTATTTACCTCTCCACAAGTTCCCACTTCCTTCCTGATTTCTTTGCTCCAAACTTTTCTAACTCGTTCTTAAGTTCAGGTATAGTCATATCACCACAATTAGATGCCATAGTAAATTAAGGATTGTAACTGAAACGTGTGTGCTTTCCGATATCGTATTCGAGAATGGATGCTGATTATCCATCTTCACAGGTTTTATCACTTTTGTAATGGACCGCATTTTCCTGTGGCGCCCCCTACCGATACAAGATAAGATAACCGACTCCGGTTCCCCATTGGAGAATTATTGTGTTCACTCTGATTAAGTGTTAAACGAACAATGTAAAGTAGAAACTTCTATACTGGTTTAAAAAAACATGTAAGTAGGGAAATAAATTTAACTGAATAAACTGAATTGGAAATATATTAAATTTTGGTTACTATATGCGTTGGTTGCCATGGAAACAGTATTAATTGAGAATATCACCAACTTTTGAACAATGAACCTTTAAAAACACGAATACAGTCACTACGTTAGTTTACACACATACTCAAAATGCACTCTTAAAATTTTGCCATAAATGCTTCAAAGAAATTATTTAGAAGATTTATGTAAATAGGTGGTAACCATGGATACATTATAAATGAATTTTACATGAAAAATTTCGGTATTCAGCAATGCTAAGTATAGCACGAATATACTCAATCACCAAAAGTTAAGAAACAATAAAAATGTTTTAATTCATATGAAAGGTAATATCCGAAAATAATTAAGAGCAGATTTAGAGGGGTCTGGGGACATCCCCCAATAAGAATTTTTTTTTATGAAAAAGTAGCAGAAAATGCCCCCCCCCCCCCCCCCCCCAAAAAAAAAATGAATCCCTCCTGTAACTGAAAGGTTTTCCCCGTATATGAAGAAAATTGTGGGAAGATCTCATAGAACCCCATTCCTCCCCGAAATAGATTTATGTTTTTATTCTGGATTAGGTAGGTTGTTAATTTTTTTTGTCAAAAAATATTCTAAAATCTGAATTTTTTTACGCACAGCAAAGCTGTTCCCCATAGATTACATTGTAGTTGTGTTGTCCACCCTTCAGAAAATTTTCTTTCAACTTTTGACACCAGTTTTGAGTCCCTGCAATATGATTGCTTGGTAACTTGTATAAAATAAAAAAAAATACTCTGTTTACATCAGTATCATAAAATGCTTGTACACTATAATGAGTATGATGGTTCTTGCTTGATCAGAACTTGAACCCACCCCACACCCGGGTACCCTACAAGGTATTTCTTGTCATGAGTTTAATAAAAATGCTATCTTACTCATATCAAGTGGATCAGTGTATTTCTTTTTTCCCTCCATAAAATGAAACCACGCCCTCCGGTACGATAAGAACATAGCAACATTTAATGTTGCTTCATGGATGGTGATATTCCAAAAAATATTTCAAGATTTTTTTCAGTGTAACCCTCAACTACATTCAATAATATGAAGATAAGACACGTTTTAGGATAAAATCTGAAATTGTTATCCCTTGAAAATGAACATTGTTGACCAAGATGTAGCCAAATCAACAGTAATTAAATTGCAATAAGTACAAAATATCGTGAAATGTGCGCGCAAAGGTCCTCCGCAGCTAATAATTATTATATTGTTACCGTTCTTAAATCTTAATGTATTTCAAACCGTTGCTATGTAATTTTACTTGAAGAGGGCGGGGGCAATTGAAAGCACACAGTAGATTATTTTATTCTTATTGATAAAAAAATCTAAGGTTAAATTAAAGCACTTACATAAATGGAATGAAGAAAAAGAGAGCAAGCCAAGTATTTGTTTCAAGGAAGAATTAAATGTTAAACTCTTGGTAGATACTGGTAGTCAATTTTTACTTGTTCAAATTCATATGTAAAAGTATTATTAATGTTTGTTATATTTTCCCAAATATTTTTATCCTAACAGTAATAGAAATTATAAGACTTTGGCTTTAATCTAGGAATTCACCCGCATGGTGCAGTGGTTAGAGCATCTGCTCTAGAGTTGCAAAGTAAGGAGTCGATCCTTACGTCGCGGGTTCGAATCCCTCTGTGGGATGTAGAGACCGGTCGGATAAGACCGTATAAACCGAGGTCCCGTGTCGCAGTAGGCACTGGTGCGAAAAAGATCCCTCACTGCTTAATGGCCCTAAGTGCTGAGTATAGAACAAAATGTGCAGCTCTCCACCGGCAAGTGGTGGCGTCTCCATATGCATGAAAAATTCTCGAGAGAGACGTTAAACAATATACAATAATAGTAGAAAGTTCCACGTCCATCTACTTTTCTTTTTTCATGATGGCTCTTATTAAGAAGTGACTTTGAAAGTGTTCCAGATTGTTCACATTCTAAAGCATGCTCATGGAAACGCCGTTATCACCAGTCCCCATAAAATGGAGCTTCAATAAGTGCCGCATCAGGCATTTTACTGTTGCAAAAATGACCATATGATCTACAAGGAGAAGTTAAGTTTTTAAAAAGGGGTTTAAAATATTTTGTTAAAAAGTAACATTAAGAATTTTAGAAAAGAGCATTTAAGCATTTAATTCTGTCTAAACGATTCCATTTGAATTATTTCCATTACTATAAACATAATGCAGCTTTTGTACATGTATAGATGCATGGTGCAGTCTTTATAGAGAAATCAAAAGGTCAATATCAATTGGCTTTTTTTATAAGGTTCGCTACTCTTTACAAAAGCAATAAGCAGTAAATCTGGAGAGCAAAAAAATTGTTTGAATCACACAGTTCAAATTTAAGTTCCGGAGATGCCTGAATGGAATTAAATAGCTGATTTTATAAACTTAGAGACCTTCAAATCAAATCCTGTTCATGTGATTCCATAAATTCTGTACTCTTTATTTCAAAATGATAATTTTCTATAAATTTCTAGATTTTAATCAAAATATATTCTGTGATGATGCATGTTACAATTCTGATATACATTGTACTTGTCTGATAAGCTTCCTTGCAGAATTCTTTAGAAAAGGCTGTTTTGACTCATTTTGTATACAAACTGTGTTCCATACATTTTTTGATTCTTGTCTATAAATTCCAAAACTACTGAGGTATAAATGTCCATCAGGTGTTTACAAATAAAATGAAAGTAAACACTTTCACATTTAGGAATTTCACATACATGTATATTGTGAATACAAACAGCGTTCCATACATTTTGTTTACATGAATGGTAAATGCAACCATGTGTAGATGATATTTGGCCGGTGTGGAAGTCAAAACTTCACTTCTTTGAAAATCAAAATGTATAATTTTTTTGATTTAGTTTTGACTGCATATCAAACTACAGGTTAAAACAACAACTTTTAATGCTAATTGGCTATTGTTTACAGGCTGTCTGTCATAGAAAGCTCATGTAGAAAAAGTACGGTGTGCAAATGGGTAATTCTAAATTCATATTGATCCCTAATTTTAATCTTTCAATTTCCCAACTTTCCCCTGAGTGAATTTTTCTAAACTTTTTATATGTGAGTTACTAATAGCTTATCTACAAATCTGCATTAAATTATGAACTGTTGCAATCAGTTCTCGTTTTTCAGTAGAATGACTAGACTATTGGGTAGCTGATTAAATTCATTCTTTAAGTAATTAAATATGTAGAAATTGAATAAGTTGACAAACAATTCATGCTCAAGGTGATACAATGTAAATCCATCAATAACTGCATGCAGTATTTTTGTGTTACACCCGGTGATTTATCGGTGTTAAGTGAATTTATTTAGGCAGAATCAGATCATTTTGGACCAAAATGGTTTTTCGATCGGAAATGAGCCATGTTGTGACGTTGTAAAGATCGAGCCCCCTTTATCCCAGAGTAAATAGACATAACTCTGTCAAGGATAAACTACATGTATTGAAAAATACTTCACAACATACAGTAACTAGAAATACGTCCATAGGACATGAACGCCCCGCCGAGGATATATTAGTAAAGCAACATGAAAATTTGTATGTGTATAAAATTTGATCAGAATATCTTGAAAAGTGATGCAGCCGAATTGCTTGTTTGGAAAATATAGGTCAGATCCAGCATCCAAAGCAAGTCTGGTAGTGTCCATCCCTAGAAGCATCAGCCATGCAAGTTTGGTTTAGGTAGGGCTTATAGTTACTTGGGAATGAAAATATAAGTCAGATCCAGCATCCGAAGCAAGTCTGGTAGTGTCCATCCCTACAAGCATCATCCACGCAAGTTTGGTTCAAGCAGGGCTTATAGTTACTTGGGAATGAAAATATAGGTCAGATCCAGCATCCGAAGCAAGTCTGGTAGTGTCCATCCCCAGATGCATCACCCATGCAAGTTTGGTTCAGGTAGGACTTATAGTTACGTGGGAATGAAAATAAAGGTCAGATCCAGCATCCAAAGCAAGTCTGGTAGTGTCCATCCCTAGATGCAGCATCCTTGCAAGTTTGGTTCAGGTAGGGGTTATAGTTAATAGGGAATAAAAATGTAGGTTAGATCCAGCATCCGAAGCAAGTCTGGTAGTTTCCATATCCCCAGATGCATCATCCATGCAAGTTTGGTTCAGGTACGGCTTATAGTTACTTGGGAATGAAAATATAGGTCAGATTCGGCATCCGAAGCAAGTCTGGTAGTGTCCATCCCCAGATGCATCATCAATGCAAGTTTGGTTCAGGCAGGGCTTATAGTTACTTGGGAATGAAAATATAGGTCAGATCCAGCATCTGAAGCAAGTCTGGTGATGCATCATCCATGCAAGATTGGTTCAGGTAGGACTTATAGTTACTAGGGAATGAAAATATAGGTCAGATCCAGCATCCGAAGCAAGTCTGGTAGTGTCCATCTCTAGATGCATCATCCGTGCAAGTTTGTATCAACATGTGAAGTTTGATAACACCATCTTGAATGGTATGTTTAAAACTGACCTAAACACTAATTTAAGAAAAGTGAGGTCAAGGTCAAAGGAAAGGTCAAGGTCAAAAAATTGGTGCAGTTGCATAGCTCTCATCAATATCTATCAGCATATGAAGTTGATGAAAATATCTTGGATAGTTTCTTTAAAACTTAGCTTTGAACAGAGTTAAACGCAAAGTGTGACAGAAGGACGGAAGGACGGAAGACAGACATGATAAACACTGTATGCCCCGGCCATATTCATGATGGGCATAATTAAAAACAAGAGGCCCATGGGCCACATCACTCACCTGAAAAAGGAAAAAGTAGAAATTGGTTTATTATTAAAAATTGAAATCCAGAAGTAGTCCCATGACCAATCATGGCTTTGCTAATCTTGAGAAGAAGATTTTTAAAGAATTTTCCTATATATTTCTACGTAAAAATTTGATCTGCCATTTTGCCCCCCTCCCCTACCTCCGGGGGGTCATAATTTGAACAAACTTGAATATACACTACCTGAGCATGCTTCCATATAAATATGATCAATTATGGCTTTGCTATTCTTGAGAATAAGATTTTTAAAGAATTTTCCTATACATTTCTATGAAAACTTTGGTCAGCCATTTTGGCCCCACCCTACCCCCGGGGGTCATGATTTGAACAAATTTGAATCTACACTACCAGAGGATGCTTCCATATGAGTTTTAACTTTCCTGGACCAGTGATTTTTGAGAAGAAGAAGATTTTTAAAGACTTCCCCTATATATTCCTATGTTAAACTTTGACCCCCCATTGTGGCCCCAACCTACCCCTGGAGGTCATGATTGAACAAACTTGAATCTGCACTACCTGAGGATGCTTCTACATGAGGTTTCATCTTTCCTGGCCCAGTGGTTCTTGAGAAGAAGATTTTTAAAACATGCCATTTATTTTTCACTAATTCATAATTATCTCCCCTTGGAAGAGGGCATGGCCCTTCATTTGAACAAATTTGAATCCCTTTCACCCAAGGATAATTTCTGGCAAGTTTGGTTGAAATTGGCCAAGTGTTTCTTGAGAAGAAGGTGAAAATGTGAAAAGTTTATGAGGACAACGACAGACAACGGACAAATTTTGATCAGAAAAGCTCAATTGAGCCTTCGGCTCAGGTGAGCTAAAAACAATCAAGATTTGTTATTTTTCCGAAAGACTTCACTCAAGTCAGCCCGCGAATATTGAATGAAACATGCCAAGGGTCCAATGGCAATGTTTTGACTCAGGACCCCTGGCTTGCGAGGATGCTCGGTAATGTTTATATTACAATTTAGATTCACAAGGAAGATTCGTAATGCTTCTATTACAATTTGGATCCACAAGGAATAAAAAATTTACATTGCTATAACCCTGATTTTATTGTAAGCTTGTGCAGAAAAGAAGTGCAAGAGTACCATGAGTATCAGTTATTTATAAGTGAAAAAAAGTAAAAGCAAATTAAATGCAGTGCATGTAAATGTATGTGTCATTTCTGTTTACACTTATTACAAATGAAATTGATATTTTATTTACACATTTTATCAATATTTTGAAATTCAACACAATATAGTCTGTTCAATTAAAATTAGGTCAAAACTTACTCATTGTCTGTGCTTGAATTAGTGTTCTTTCTGGGTACTCTGTAAAGGGGAATAACTCAAAGAATAACGGAAAAAAATAAAACATGTTGCAAGGAAAATAGATGAGGTGATACATCATGCCTGACAATAATACTTCAACTGAAAAGGTAAATTTGGCTGAGTGTGCTTAATAACTGAATGCTATAATAAGGTCATGTTTGAAACATCTGGTCCACCTCTACTCCTACCCCCCCACCCCCACCCCCCACTCCCCCCACCTTTCATCTAATCTGTTGAAATGCATTGCATCAACAAGCAAATTATTGTTGGTTTCAATTAAAACAAAATAAGATCATTAATTTTCACACATATGAACAGGATACTGTTTAATTGAATTAACAAAATTCAAAAATAAATTGTATATAAATATATATATTATCCATAAATAATAAAAGTTGCGTCAAGCGAAAAGGGACCTTCGTGACAAAATTTTCGAAAATCGTTTTTTCACCGATTCTGAAAGAGCTAGTTTTTCTGAATACTTTGATACCAAAATTTTTATTGTATACCCTCTAAATTCTAATTAAAACTCAAAATGAAAGCAATGCAATTTTAAAAAGATAACACTATAAAATGTTAAATAACATCACAAAACGTTATTAATATTTGGAACGTTATTGTTACTAAACAACCCTTTTGTATTAGATAGAAATTATTTTTTCTACATGTATTTAAGTTTTTCAATGTCTTTTCCTCCAAATTATAGCATTTATATGATCGTATACATTGTAAAATATCGATAAGGCTGTTGGAAAAAAACCGACAATTTTTTTTCTTTATGTATATGTTGGCCAATATTAAAATAATAAAGTATTAAAGTTGTACATTTTCAAAGGATATTTTCAACGACACCATTTCATCTTTTTTCTACAACATAAACATAAGCATGTTTTAATCTCTGAAAAAATGGTATTTGAAAGGATCTTTCACAAGGGGATAGACCGCTGACCACGTGTACAAAACCAAACAAGTTCCTACTCTGAAGTTATCTCGCAGGGCATTCATAACAACACGGATATTTTCCAAGGGAGAAATAACTTATGTTCACAGAAATGATCGAGTATTTACGATTGCTTGCAAGGGACTAAAATGAATAGATATGTTCATGTACATTTAGTAAGGTCGTAAGAATAAGTCCCGGTCAAAGTATTGTTATGTCCCTTTCGCCATATCATCAAACTTACCTCCACAAAAACAAACCCCTACCAAGTACCTACATGTACATGTATTTTTTTTTTTTGGAAATGACATAGTTGTTCTTCCCTGAACATATGTTTTTTAGGGAGGTGCAGCTTTTAAGCATCGTTCTTTTTTTTTTTTTTACTTTATCAATTATTTCAACTTTGTTCAAAATTGATGTCCTTTTATTTTATTTCAATTGAAAATTAATATATTGAAATGTGGCATATTCCCAAATTCAAATTAGATTAAACGTGTTTGTTTTAACCCCCCACCCCCCTCTAACGATGCTACTTGCCTATATGTAGACAGTAATTTAAGATGCTAAAATTAAATAAAATATACCGGTACACATATTGTATCAATAATTGTGACTTAACTATATATCAGTGAAAGAAATAAATTTTTTTTTTGTACATTGGGGAAACGGGGGAGGGGTAGGCCTTCTTCAAAAACGAGCCCGGCACGTTGTACTTGCGATGGAACAAAGGCACGTTACTTCGCTTGCGATTGTTTAAATTTTGTTAGAGATAAATATCGTATGTTGTACAATTTTGTAAAGAGAAAATCTTCTATTTTATTCTCATGTAAAAAATATTAAGGAATTGAATTTGTTCAGCACTAAAAAATATCGATAAAAATATCTAATTTATGTAGATATCTAGGCTTGATGCAAAACAATTAGTCGGACAACAATAAAAGTCAGACGTTAAATTCATACTTTCAGAGTATACTACAATCGTTAATATATAATCAATACATGTACATAAGCTTTTCTTCTGTGCCACCCATCCACGTGTCAGTACGTTGATTCATGCAATATTCTATTGACCAAGTCCGGATGACATTCTAACTGTACAATGTAAACATTTGATACACGGTTACATACATGTTCATGTAAATAATCAGTTTAATTCATATTCAGCTGTATCAAAGAGAACAAGACAATATATGCATGTTTAAATGGTGTAAGATGCATGGGTCTCATCCCCTGAAAATCCAAATAATATAATATACGTATACACGCTGGCATCGAAAAAAAATTTCTTTCGATTTATTCTCAGTATTAGATCATTATGCATAAGTTGTACAATCGGCAATCCTCGGCTGACTCCGCATCACTCCATTCAAACAGGTATACGAGCCTTCCAACGAGCTCCGAGTGATACCCCCCTCCCCCCCCCAAAAAAAAGAAAGCAAAAAAGAAAATTAAAGTCACGAATTAATGATGATTAAAGGATGTTATTTACAAAAGGCAGTAATTTTTTTTTTCAAATCCAACTTTTTATTCTTATAGTCAGGTAGTAACAGGATCAAAATTTCTCTTATACATATTAGAAAAAAAATTTATATATTTTTAAATTCATATGCAATAAACAGACACATATAGAAAGAATCTTCATTTGTGGGAAAGGGCTTTATAAAAGTACGTTATTTTACAGTCTGAGATTAAAAAAAGGAGTCATCAGACAATATTATTAAGAGGTCACAGCATGCACAAGCGTAAAAAATCATTGATTTCAAAATCGCAGTGTAAACTGAGATAGGTCTATATGGCAACATTAACAAAGGGGTTGCACAGCTTCCAAATATGAAATTCTCATGATCTTCTGCAAACATAGCTACAGTGTATGAGAAAGAAAACGGAACTACATTATGTATAAAGATACTGTTTGAAAAACAGAATAATTCACCACCACTTGACATGATGTGAATTACAATACAATTAATGATGATCCGGCACTTAATTAATTGATCAAATATAGGAGCAATGTTTTTTAGGGGGGGGGGGGGGTTGTACCATTGTATTTCCAAAGTGGCTGCGGTCAAACTAAAAAAGATATTAATAGTAAATTAATACGTAAAAACAAAAACGAACAAGCAAAATCGAAACAAAAAATAAATCAATTAAAAAGAAAAAAATGAAGGAAATCAAGAGAGAGAATAACGAAAAAAAATCGGAATTAATCCTTGAAAAGCTTCCCTTTCCGTAGTAATATAAACCGAACATACACACATCCCAAAAGGTGCGTGTGTGTTTGTGTGTGTGTGTGGGGGGGGGGGGTCAAACCATTTAATTTTACAATATTATGCAAGATTATAAGCACAAAATATCTTGAATTACTGTATTTGCCTTAAATAAACTTCAAATCAGAAAATAAAACTTATGTACATTAGTCTTATCTTAAATCATCGCTCTTAATTTTCGACTTGAAGTTAACAAAATCAGCTTAACCCAAATTTAATATGTTTAGTTTTGATTTAATTCAATAAATTTCGGCAATGAATACAAGACCTCCAATTAGTTTTGAAAATGACCACTGTTGATTATCTTCACATTTTATTACATCAGTGTTCAAACCTCAGAGTGTTACGCCAAAGGTGATTGTGTTGATAGGAGATACAGAAGTCCGTATGGTTTTCGCCGCTTCATTCTTTATGACATTGCTACAGGCAGTTTCCTAGCAGCTGCATTCATGTTTTTTCCTACTATGTATTGACAAAATGCTATTGCAACTATGCTAGTAAATGTATCAGTTAACTTGATTCGATTACTTTTAATCTCTGATAACAAACTTTGGGTTTTGAGTCGCCAATTCTCGGGCCTATCTGACTAACGGAGAAACAACCCGGAATATGTAATATGTAACCCCCACCCCCACACCCGAAAAAAAAACAACAACATTGAAATAAATGCAGGAGATCACTTATCTGTAGAGTCTGGTGCTCAGCTGGAAAGGCCAAAGACGCGATTGTCTTCACAGATTACTGAGGTAAACACGTACATGGATTTGTTCATAAACATTTTTCACTTCTCTTGAATAAGGCTATTCATGAATTATCAAAAATTAAATCAGTTAATAAATTATTTTTGAAAAATTACCAGTAAATCTATATATTGACGACATGGAACAATATTTTTTTTCGGACAGTTATAGGCGTGTCTTTTTTTAACATTAGTATTACGCAAATAAATTTATGTTTTGCTTTATCGTATGATTTTTTTTATCGGCAAAAGCACCGGCACGACGTCACGTCTTTGAAGCGCTATTGTGACGTAATTACGTTTATGTCACGAAGGTCCCTTTTCACTTGACGCAACTCAAATATTAAGCTTTTGCAAACCTTATTTGAGAATACTTGTGCTAATGTAAGGGCTATACATTCATATTTCTACATAGACTGTGCATATTATTACATCAATAATACAGTATTAGCAATACTGCATGTGAGAAAACATGCATGCATGCACATGCTCTCTGTGCTTACTGTATTTAGATTTAAGTTTGATATTAATTTGCCACAACTGTCTCTTAACATATAGAGTATTTTGAATCTGCACTGCCGATGCTTTTATGTGAGTTTCATCTTTCCTGGCCCAGTGGTTCTTGAGAAGAAGATTTTTAAAGATATCATTATTTTTTCACTACCGGTAATTCATAATTATTTCCCCTTGGGAGAGAGCATGACCCTTCATTTGAACAAACTTGAATCCCCTTCACCTAAGGATACTTTGTGGCAAGTTTGGTTGAAATTGGCCCAGTAGTTCTTGGGAAGAAGATAAAAATGTGAAAAGTTTACGACGACTACGTTACCACGAAGACAGACAAATTTTAATCAGAAAAGCCAACTTAAGCCTTCAACTCAGGTGAGCTAAAAATCATTCGAATGTCTTAACTTTTGAAAAATTTTACTAGACATGGTGCCGCATGGTGCATTTTCAAATCCACACACACCATGCTACACCCCATTTCACATGATGTTTTTTCAATCGTGTGACAGGGAAAACTTGTGGCCTGTACTGTACTTTGATTAATATCAAGACATCTAACTGTAAACAACCTTGTTAAATCTGGCAAAATGCTAAGAAATTTATGAATTAAAGGATTCCAAAACAAAAATCCTGCTGATAGCTGTAACATCACAATCCATGATTATCTTACTTTGGCTTATAAGCTGTGAGCTCCTCCTCCACCTCTAAAAGCTTGGACTTGAGCTCGTTCCGCTCCATCAGAACGGTCTTCAGTTCCTTCATTGTAAACCTTGGCCGGTCAGGATCCTTCATGTCAATGACCATTTTACCAATCATGCTGAGCCTGTGCTCAATGTGGCCCATGTTTTCACCCTCCTCCTGTCTCGGATCCTCCCCCACAGGTGGGGCCCCAGGAGGAAACTGGGATTTTTCTGAAGAAATTGTGGCACTAACTTCGTTTGGAATGGGGGCTTCATCATCCTCCTTAAGAATATTAAAATAATCTTTGACAATTATACCTCAAATCAAGCAAAGGACATAATATCGAAAATACCACCACATACATGCATACAAAAATGAAATACTTAAGGAATGACTCTAACTCTTGGCCAAAATAATCGATGTAACCTGGTTTGGGTCAGTTACACTTTATAATCCGTGAAGGGGATTTGTTTTGATTTTTTATTAAGCTATGTGTGTGGATTCTAAAAATATACTTGACAAAAAATTTCAATACTGAATACAGGGAAATTTTCACTCCCATTTTATTTTCAACCCTTTCGCCCTTTTCATGATTGGGCAAATTTAAAACAGGACGAATTCAAAGAACACCGCAGATCTACAACTGGGCAAATTTAAAATGAGGCAAATTTATTTGTAAGTGTAAAAAGGGAAAAATAACCCTGTATACAGTACTTTTGATAACAGGAGCCAATCTCCTTAAACAATGTCATCATTTACTGTGTTTGACAACTGAATGAACATCAGAATTATTGCTTCCAGGCTATATCAGCAAAGATCATTCTAAATCTTCAAAAGGCCGTTAAGCAGCTAATCAAATCAAATAGATGAGCTCGAAAAATATTTATGTTTTATAACTCATGTCAAACTAAAACTCTTTCAATCTACCTTTTTACAGTTGAAAGAACTACGAACGATAGTATTGTATTCCCGCCTACCTCTAAGTCAATTCTCAAAAGTTAACATATTCGAAAGATTTTCAAAATTTTTATAGATATTTATATGAATTTTCATAAAACGTTACTTATTTAGGATACCAAAGAGAGATAACTCTATAATTTTGGTAAAACTTGTGTTTTTCACTATAGAAATCAACGGAAAACGGAAAATATTTTTAAAACATCTTCCCCCCCCCGTGAAACAAAAATTCCTTTTTACAGGTAATATGGACTGTCGTTTTACAAATTTATGCCAAAGCTTTTTGTGTTTCACCGGGGGGGAACATAAGTTTATAGACAAAAAACGAAAAAAATGCTGATTTTTCACAAATTTTAAAGCTATTTATAACTAAATAATTGTATTTTATTAAATTATATATGTTTTGTTTATTTGCATAAAACATAAGAAAAGATATGAGATACATTTTATCATATTTTAGACTAATTCAAAATATGGTGATTCTTGAAAGTTCGATTTCACTACAAAATATCGTCTGCCCCCCCCCCTTTTTTTTTCAAGAGCTGAAATTAATGATAATTTACTGTCTAGGGCTGGAATTAAAATGATTAATCAATTACCATAGAACTGTTCTTTGTATTAAACAAAGATTTAATGGCCAAATTGCCATTAATATTGAATTTAATGGGTGCAAAATGTAGGCAGTAATCAGAGTTAGAGTTCGTAGTTCTTTAAGAAATTGTAAGGCCATATTTACACATCTTTGTTAATCCATACTTAAAACAACCCGTGCAATGCTACCTCTTTTGAGGTCTGAATCTCCCTCTTTTTCATCACAGTATTAAGTTAATAGCCATTCTCTGTAAGCATTTAAGAGTCATTCTCTGTTAGCATCAAAATGGGCTGGAAATTGATTCTCATGGATTTTGCTGAAACTTGGTGAAATAATTACATTATAAGCCCTATTTACAAAAATATTATTAAAAGTGATCAATTGGTCTTGTTTCCATGGCAACCAGGTTGCCTGTTTTTTCATATAGCGGGAAATACCTAAAATGATATTTCGTCCCATTCATGTACATTTAATCAAATAAAGGTGATTATTCTTATTTTTTCAAATATTGTTAATTGTATTTTCTATACAAAAAAGATGAAAAATTTTTTTTGGACCTGCCGTTAAATGCCAAATAACATAAAAAATTGCTTTAAAAAAGGGGGGTTAAACATAACGATGTACATAAAAACGCAGGCACTGGTGGAATATTCTGATGCTCTGTCAATTTCACCTTATACATTTATGAAGAACATATGAAAAAACTGGAGAGGTAATATTTACTTTAAGGATTTCAATCCCTAATGGGACCAAATTCTCTACCCTTAAATGTCCGTCAAGTACACAATACTCTGATATTATATTAAAGCATTTTATAGTGGAAAAGGATTGCCCACGAGAAATTTTCAAAAAGTTCATTAATTAAGCAGTAGTCAATTAACAAAGATTGCATTGAAGTCTATGGGGAAAAGCGTTTTTTCAAAATAAAAATTCAAATAATTTGAATATCAATAAATCCTGTGGTGGAAAGATGCATTGAAATATTAAAAATAGAATGATAATTGAAAACAATTTTTTTACCAGCTAAATTTTTTTAAATGATTTTTTTTTTTATTAATTAAAAAAGGGGAGATAACTCTTACCAAAATCCAAGGTCATGAATTAGGACACATCCCACTAAACATACTTACATTAATAAATGGGAAGTATGTCTAAATAAACTTCAGTATTCAATGCCTACATATCTGTTATGTTTTCAATTTCATTGAATTTCTTCCCATTAGGGATTGAAGACCTTAAGAAAATAAATTGATTGTAAAGTTTGTAATAAAAATCTCTATATTTACACAGATTTTTGTGAAGAGTTACTTCCCCTTTCGGAAATCTTTTGCTTAAATCAATGAAAATGAAAGTGAAAGTACACAGCAGAAAATGACTTTAAGAAGTAAATACTGTCTGTTTTGGATATTTTCAGGGGTTTTAATCCAACTTGTGATAGTATTTAACAGGTGCGGATCCAGAAATTTTTTCCAGGGGGGTCCAACCCAGTCCAAAAAAAATCCAACCCAGAAATTTCTTGACAAGCAAAAAAAAAAAAAAAAAAACCTAAACTCCCCAAGCGTCAAAAACCTATTTCATCGGGGGGGGGGGGGGGGGGGGGGGGACTTCCATTGCCTCAAATCTTTCACTTTTCATACCCATTTCACACATATTCGCATTTACCAGGGGGGGGGGGGGGGGGGGGGTCAGCGTTTTCCAGGGGGGGTCCATGGTAACTTTTTTCTTGATTTAGTATATACATTTTTTAACCTGGTAAATTCCAGGGGGGGTCCTGACCCCCCCCCGACCCCCCTGACCCCCCTCTAGATCCACGCATGTTTAACTTTACCCATAGTTAAACTGTTAAATGATTGATCAGGCTTTACTGTGTCTGAGAGATATACATGTTTGTGTGTAGATGTGATAAACTTAAAAATGGATTCCATCCTATGAAATTCCTGCTTTGTGACAACAAGTGCAGTATCATTCCAAAAAAAGTGTTTAAAAACAAAGTATCGTCAGTTAAATGGACTTCAAAGCTAAGAGTGGGATAATAAGGTTGTGATGAAGAAATATATATGGCAATAAGAAGATCACTAGGCAAGTACCAATGAAATATTTACCACGTACATTGAAAGTTGCACATATTTTGTATGAGTTCATTAATAAAAGGGCATGATTATTTATTGTAAAAATAACATTGAAGTACCCAAAGCATAAATAATGACATGATTCTAATTATATCAATATTAATAGTATAGGCATATTATCAATCTTATATAAAATCAGATGTTGATGAAAATTATATACCGGTAAACCATCTCAGCATCTGTCGATTTCCGTCCGTCCGTCTGTTATGCTTTGGGGTACCCATCTCTTATCCGCAACTCCTCTCATACCATGGAAGGAAATTTAATGAAACTTTCACAGATTCTTAATTACATATTGCCATTGTGCACCTCCTATTTTACTTTTTGATCTGACATGTATTTTTGATTTTCCAGAGCAAAACATGGACACTGCCATTATTTTCATATGGGGGGCGGGGGGTATCATTTAGTGAGCTCATTGCTCACAGTACCTCTAGTTTCTTTAATATATGATTATTTTATTGCAACAAAGAAAAAAATTATTTAATTATTAAGATTTCTTTGTCATAGCAAACACTGTCACAGTTGAATTTAAGCCAAATTTATAATACAATGTGTACACTTTACTGAAACAATATATAATGAAGGAATACATTAAAGATTTATAGGGAAATATGGCAATTTCCAGTGGAGAGGAGTTCCTTTTACGTACATGCAGTCAAATTGGGGAAATGTAAAATGGTCGTTGTTGAAATCATAGATTTATGTGCCCAAATTACAGCTGAGAAAGAAAGATATATTTGATTTTGTCACATTTTATGAGGACATCTCAGTATTCCATTTATCACAGACTTTATGTTCTGGAAAATATTTCTAAGAAGCTTTCCAAATAGTTTTAGATAAAAACTAGAGGTACTGTGAGCGATGAGCTCACTAAATGATACCCCCCGCCTCCCATATGGTTATAACTGGTGAAATAGTCCATCTTTTCCTGTGGCCGGGAAACCCAAAATATCTGTCTGATCAAAAAGTAAAATAAGAGGTGCACAATGGCAATATGTAATAAAGATTCTGTGAAAGTTTCATCAAATTTCATTCGGTGGTATGAGAGGAGTTGCGGATAAGAGATGGGTACCCCAAAGCGTAACAGACGGACGGACAGACGGACGGACGGACGGAAATACCGATTACTATGTACCCCCACTTTTCAAGCGGGGGGTATAATAACAAGCTAATTTAGAGAATTTGTGTCCCCCGCTTAAGGAAAAAGTAAACCATGCGCAGTTCGGGGGAGGGGGGTCAGATCCCCCTGACTGAATTTGTAGAATTATCAGATGTATACATTTATACTGAAGCAAGTAAAATATGCCAATATGGATATAAAGATTTGATTGCTTATTCTTTATTATGTGTATAGAAGATTCTCTTTATATGGAATATTTATCACACTGTAATGATGATTTTATGAGTTTGTACAACCAGACCTCATAAATTTTTCATTTCACATGCTGAATACTATCACTTAGTAAAAAAAAAGTATTTCGGGAAAAAAGGAAAAATGGATCGGCCGGGATTCGAACCTGGGACCTCTCACATGTAAAAATGAGAGACATACCACTACACCACGGAACCCCTTTAAACCGGCGAAAATTATATGCAAAGATGAAGTCAGATACATGTATGTATTTACGTTCGATATTGTCAAAATTTTACACAATGCATGGTGTCTAATTTAACCTTGATTAAACAGTTCTAATAAGATGTAATAAGAATATAAAGCCATCGAGAACCTGTTTTATACGTAATAACTCTCCTCATGCCCCTGTGCTAAAAATAGTGACATATAATACAATAAATACTAATAAAACAAATGGGGAAGGACACTTTGAGAGGGGTGAGAGAGGTCCCAGGAAGTTTTGGTAAAAAATTACATTGCAAAAGCTCAAAATCTTCTTGAAATATCGCCCGGAAAGGATAGTGTTACACACAGACAGAATGTATAAATATACAACCTTGAACTTTGACCTTTTGACCTCAAAATCAATATGATTCTTCCTTAGGCCATGGGAAGTTGTTATGTAAAATTTCATTGCAAAAGCTCAAAGGGTTCTGATATATCGTGTGGAAACGAAAGTGTTTTAACAAACAGAATTTTTGAATTTATAACCTTGACCTTTGACCTTTTGACCTCAAAATCAATAGGGCTCTTCTTTAGTTCATAGAGAGTTGTCTTGCAAAATTTCATCACATAAGCTCAAAGGGTTCTCGAGATATTGTGTGGAAACGAAAGCATTACAGACAGACAGAAAGACGGATGGATGGACAGACCCAAATTATTATCCCCCACTTTTCAAGCGGGGGACAAGAAGTTATTTAACTTGAAAAAAAAAAACATTACAAATAAATCAAGCCCCCCTTTCTAACATATTGGAGGAGGAGGTGGTAACTTTTATTGCCCCCTCACTTTAACCCTCCAGAAAATTATTTCAGATAATTATATTTTTCCTGTCATATATCGATGTATACTTAGAGGTATTAATATTACACTCACTTTGAGTCAAAATGAGGTTCTCTGTTGATTAATTGAATTTCAAAAGCTTATAGGGAGTTCACTGGCATAGCTCCTACGGACAGTGTTTTGGACCTAATAAGAGCGGCGGTGGTTTGTATTATTATATGCTTTCCATCTAATTGTACTTTCCCTAATACTTATTTTAACCTCTGTGCCTTAATGAGGAAGAACAAAATCACAAAATCTTTAAATTACATACTGAATTTTGAGTGTCATTCTTATGTGTAGGACACTTATCTCTGCAGGGAAAACTTCAACAAATTTTTTTATGTATGGTACGGACAGACACACGGATAAACAGGAAGTTGACATCAGATTTAAACTCAATTGTTACCCACCATGCATATGGCATGCCTTAGCAAATACTGTGCTAAAATTTCAAGCATCTTCAATGAATAGTTACTGAGAAAACTGCAACCAAACATTTGCTATGTATAGACACACAGGCAGACAAACAGACAGACAGACGGACGGACCGACACACAAAGGTAAATCAGTATACCCCCTCTCCTTCGTAGCAGTGGTATAGTAATTCCTTACGAAAGTAACAGCAAAAGATCATTTCAACAACAGCAAAAACAAGTTGAATTGAGGAGGGGGGGGGCACTCTTGACTATGTGCTTGTCCTACTTAAACTAAGAAGTGCATGTACATGTTAAAACAAGTGTATATATGAGCCTCGTCGGATAGAAATCGACCTTATCTCATGTTACGTCATAATGAGAAAAACGAGGAAACAAAAAATACATTTTTTACCGTAATTTTTTCCCACTTTGTTATGAAAAGTAAAACACGTGTAAATTAATTTTACATTTAACAAACATATTTTTCATAATATTTTTTTTAAAAAGTGAAGGTCGAATGTCATCAAATATATGCTAACTATAATATTATATTATAACCCCGTGTTGAGCCTCTACAGTAAAGCTGTTTCTATGGTTGTTTGTAAACAGAGACAACTGGAATACCGAATCCGATGTTAAATACCGTAGCAGAAGATAAATATCTACGAGCAAATGATAAACAAAAAATAAAAAATAAAGCAAGAAATTTACAGACAAGGTAAGTAAAATTAAGATCATATTATCTTTAATTGTTCGAATATTTCTTTAAATGCTTTTTTTTAGTTCTCTTACGGAATGAACACCAGAAGGTTGTCGACTTGAACTACAAGACAAACGAGTAAATGTATCAAGCTTTATTTACTATTATGCCACATACACCTGTAGCATTGACGATTATTATTGATGTTCTTCTAAGATCTATCGATTATTTAATATTACTAAATATTCACTCTGAAAATAAAAGAGTAGAAACAGTAATCTTTATTGCATAATGCACACATATGTTCGTCTATGTGGTGAAACTTAATTTCCCCGTGGTTGTGTGTTTGTGTTTGTTTCTTATGTATGTTCGTGATAAGTATGTTCTTATCATTCTTATTTATTTATTTATTTTTTCAATGTCGACCCTTTAATTTTTTTTCTAGTACGGTCTAGGAATATTCACCACTTGATGTTTCTAAGAGAGAGAGAGAGAGAGACACATATGATGTGGTGAAACTTAATTTCCCCGTGGTTGTGTGTTTGTGTTTGTTTCTTATGTATGTTCGTGATAAGTATGTTCTTATCGTTCTTATTTATTTATTTATTTATTTTTTCAATGTCGACCCTTTAATTTTTTTTCTAGTACGGTCTAGGAATATTACGTACTTTGAACATGGTAATAAGATTGTTTTGCATAGATCAAAACTTTAAAAAACCTGATGTTCTTATGATGTATGTTAGGGACATATTCCTAATAGTTGATTTTAAATGAATAAATATAAACGCAGCTTAAGAACAAATCACGAGTCATATTCCATAAGTGTATGAAGCAAATTAAATATTCTTCATGTAGACCCTCTTTCTTATTTACAGTTGTGTAAACAATAACAGAAATACGAATAGCGTATTACCACCACCCCCCCTTCCCCGTACTTTTGTTTATCATTGAGTTCCGTTCTTTAGTTACGTGTCCCTTTATCCCTATATCTGACTGAAAAAATATTTATGTTTATGTGCATAAAAGATACCAAATACTGCAAACAAACATTGTTGTGGTTTCACATGAAATTTTGTCGAGAAAAAGCCGTATATGTATGAAATATGATGAAAATTTCATTCATTCTCAAAATCAAATTCTTTTTTTCTTGGAAACTGAATTGTTCTTCTTTGCAAATATTGGAAATACATAATTATATATAGATACTTTTTAATTTTATATATATTAAATATTTGTATAAATAGACTAAAATATCATAGGCGTTGGAAGGAAATTGAAAGTGGGTGGGAGGCTAATTGAAAGTAAGGGGGCTAAATCACCAAAAAAGGCAAACCCCAATTTTCCATGCCTATATTATGTTTATGTTTGCAAAAATAAAACATTGGGGGGCTTAGTTAATGGGGGGGGGGGGCTAAGCCCCCCGTATTTCCCCTCGCGGTTCCGACGCCTATGAAAATAAACCAAACATTCAAATGTCGTGCAGGAAGTAAGCTCTTGATCTTTTATGTGCAAAAAATTCCGGGATCGCACAAAGGCAATCCTACTCCATAAATAATTATAAATAAATAAAATAATAAATTATAGGAATTCAACATAAAAAAAGTATCTGAATTTTTTTTTTACTTTTTTTAAATTCAGCGAGCAACATGGATGAGATTTCCGCTGAGAATCCTGGCCTTGGGATCAATGAGTTTGAGGAGGAAGCTGCGCAATTCTTTCATGAATATGTCCCTAGTTCTCCAATTCCGTCAACATCAAATCGCTTTGAAAATGACAATGAAGACGCCATAGAAGTTAACGAAGAGAACATTAGACGCAGAGTAAGCGAATACTGCACTGAACAGTCTGTCATGTCATCCCCAGACCAAAGTGATGAAACCAACGAGGAGAGGAAGTACATAGATAGAATTTTTGAAAGCAGTTGCGGGTACTCTGGGGAGTGTTTTGATAAAATTTCCTCATTTAAAGAACAGGCTTACCTACAGAACTCCTGTGTTCCGTACATACAGTTTATCAAGCCAAAAACTGACCTATGTAAGACTTGCCACGATCTCAGGGAAGACATATCTGGTGCCTTCGAAAAAGAAGTCAAATTACAATTGACACAATGCCTTCTACTTCATGTAGAAGAGGCGAAACGGGAACGTGATTTTTACAAACTATGTACAGAAAACTGAAACATGTTGAAAAACCTCATGGAAAATTCCTGCTGCCCTGTTCCATGCCCTTCACCAATGTCCATTACACGTTTGACTTTTCACAATATGTGGCTCGATATAGAGGACAAGTAAACGGATTACAATGGTTTGGATGGGATGCTTTCTTCAACACCTACTTTAAACCTTTAAAAGGCATTGGAAAATTCCATCACTTCCGCTTTTCTGCCGAAGAACCAGGTGTTGTTTATGCCAGAAATACGCTTGAAGGCCCTGAAGCACGAATAAATCTTTTAAAAGAGAAGGTGAACATGGATAAAGTCGTCAGTGGATTTCCAGAGGTGATCGCTCCAGCTGGACTCTCAGTTGAAAGAAGAAATTACCTTTTCAATGAGATCAGAGCTTACGTAAAAGCGCCGTACAAAGACTTTACATGTCCGGCTCCAGACGAGGAGTGATTCAATTTCTGGTTTCTGATCGATGCTTAACAATGTAAATTGACATGTACATACGAATAAAGTTTAAATTTTATCCTTTTTTGCAGAGATTTTCTGTTTTGAATGAAGTACATGTAGTATTGAATTGTGAAATATTTAACTCAATCTGTATTGTGACGTCACAAAAAATCGCTAAACTATCAAGATTTTTCTTCAAACATGTGATGTTTAAACTTGAATATCTTTGTTATTTTTTAAGATATCAATATTCTGTTTTTTGATTTCAGTTACTTACAGCCACGGCAGTTGGAATATACTTAGATCTAAAAATCATAAAATTTACTGATAAGGTCGATTTCTATCCGACGAGGCTCATATGTTTCAATTAATAAAGCAAGTTGCTTCCAAAAGTTTGGTCATAATTTTATGTAGGTATTTATTGTTTCCATGGAAACAAACCCTGCTGCAGTAATTCAGATACTAGGTAGTATATGTAATCAGTTTAAGTTTGAGCTCATCTGTTTTTGTCCCGGTAAATAAATTAATTAGAAGTAGAATCAAACATTGGTGGCAATGCTATGAGTTTTGTATACTGGTACATCAATAATTATTTCAATCATTCCTGAATAATTTGGTTATCATAGCAACTGGGTCTTTTTAAATTGTGAATTTCTATTTGCATGTTAGTGAAATGACAAGGTTTACATGGTTTATGGAATTTATTTCACTGAAGAAGACATATAATCATACAATAAAGCAGTAGATTTTGTTTATTAAACATATCAATGAAAAGGATTTTCCTGATATTGACTGCCATAGCAACCATTTTTAAAAATAAATTATGAATTACTGTTTTGATATTTAGTGAAATACAAATAAATTCAATTTATTTTATTGAAAAAGAGAAAAAAATCATGAATGAAACTTTTGTATTATCCGCTGTGTACTTGTCAGTATCACAAAAATTGTGATAGCAACCATTATAAGGAAGTGTTCAAAAACTATTTGGTTACCACAGCAACGTGATTTTAGACGCTTGAATTTTTATTCATTTTTTTTTAAATGTACATAAGTGAAATAACAAAAATAATAAGTGTTATCTATTTATTGAAGAAATTAAATCATGCACTGAGCATGCTGAGGCCACAGATTTTGCATAATGATAACGTCAATAGCTATAGTGATTTTCCTGACTTTTTGGTTGCTATAGTAACCCATGATTTTTGTTTAATTTATGAACTTACATTTTTATCATAATATTTTAAAATTATGAGGTTTAGTAGTGTGATTTATTTTACTTTTGATTTTTTAAAAGCTATAATGTACAAAAAGGAGTCAAATGTTGAATCTACAAATTAATCCAAAATCTCCATAGCAACCGATTTCGTTTTCGTTTTATGTTATTTTAAGAAATAATACCTCTATAGAAATTTTTTATTTTGTTGAGTAAGGAATGACCTTTTCAGTGATGGTAATTGTTTTTTATGATTTGCCCGCGTTTTCTTGCTACTATGCTTAGAAAATGCAAAAATTGGCATTTTTTCAAATTTGTTAAAATATGAAAAATTCACACTTTTCACTGAAAGACAACTCTTTTATGACCAGCTACTGAATAATTTCATCAGTTGTGGTAGTTACTCCTAAAAATATTCTATCAGAGTAGGCAACAATTAAATCTGTAAATAATATGCAGAAAATAGAAATTTATGATGAAGATGGTATACTTTCAGTAGGTTGCTCTGTATTTTTGGCCACAAAATGGTGGTTTTGGTTACCATGGCAACTGGGACTCAAAATAAACAAGAGGCCCATGGGCCACATCTCTCACCTGAGAAGCTTTGACCATGTGATTCTTAACCAGATTTCCCCCTTGTAATACCTATTATGACCCTATCGTACCCCAAGGGTCTTAATTTGGACAATTCAAATTCCCTATTGTGGTCCCGCCCAACCCCTGGGGGTCATGATTTGAACAATTTAGAATCTACAATACCCAAGGATGCTTCCACATTAGGGCTGTCACGGTTCCAGAATTTTTCGGGTCGGGTCGGTTCTGATTTTTTAAGTTTCGGTTTCGGTTTTTCGGTTCGGGTAGGTAATGGAATAAAAGCTCATGATTTGTATTATTTTCAACAACAAAAAGAATATTTTTATTTAATCTTAAAAATAGCAACATCATAAGAAGTTTAAAGTAGTTTCCTGACTAGAAAACAATTGTACCAAATTATTTAAATCATCTTATAATGGTAATGTACTAACAAATCTCTCGTTTTTGACACCATTTTTATAGTAAAAACTTCTCTTACTACTATATAAATCGGAACCGAACCGAATTCCGGAAAAACGGAACCGTACCCGACCCAAATTTATTGTTCCGCGGTTCCAGGTCATTTCGGGTACCCGTGACAGCCTTATTCCACATAAGTTTCAGCTATTCTGGCCCAGTCGTTCTTGAGAAGAAGATTTTTCCTATATATTTCATTCCCTATTGTGGCCCCGCCAAACCCCCGGGGGTCATCATTTGAACAATTTAGAATTTAAACTACCCAAGGATGCTTCCATATAAGTTTCAGCAATCCTGACCCAGTGGTTCTTGAGAAGAGATTTTTAAAGAGTCTTCCTATATATTTCTATATAAAACATTGATTCCCTATTGTGGCCCCGCCCAACCCCCGGGGGTCATGATTTGAACAATTTAGAATCTACACTATCCAAGGATCCTTCCACATAAGTTTCAGCTATTCTGGCCCAGTAGTTTTTGAGAAGAAGATTTTTAAAGATTTTTCCTATATATTTCTATGTAAAACTTAGATTCCCTATTGTGGCCCCGCCCAACCCCCAGGGGTCATGATTTGAACAATTTAGAATCTACACCATCCCACGTTGCTTCCAAATAAGTTTCAGCTTTTCTGGCCCAGTGGTTCTTGAGAAGAAGATTTTTTAATGACCCCACTCTATTTTTGTCTTTTCTTGATTATCTCCCCTTGGGAGAGGACTTGGCCCTTTATTTTAATAATTTACACTCCCCTTCATCCAAGGATGCTTTGTACCAAGTTTGATCAAAATTGGCTCAGTGGTTCTTGAGAAGAAGTCGAAAATGTGAAAAGTTTACAGAAGGACAGACGGACAGCTAGACAACTAGACAGACGGACGGACGGATGACGGACAAAATGTGATCAGAAAAGCTCACTTGAGCCTTCGGCTCAGGTGAGCTAAAAATTAGCCCCAAAAATGTTCTATACATGGTGTTTCTACATAGCATGCAAAAAATCAGCCAAATCTGTGATGTACCATTTCAAACTTTTTTCTAAATCTGTGATGTACCATTTCAAACTTTTTTCTAAATTCTTTGATTCTTACAGAGAATGACTCTTAAGGTCAGACGAGACATTCCTCAAAATCTGTTTTGTATATCTTCGTAATGTATGAAAAATATTCATTTCCAACTTTTTTCTAAATTCTTTGATTCTTACAGAGAATGACTCTTAAGGTCAGACGAGACGTTCCTCAAAATCTGTTTTGTATATCTTCGTAATGTATGAAAAATATTCAAAATTTTTATAACATTCTGATTTCTAAACCAGTTTCTAAATGTTTTTTAAAAAATCCAAACACTTAAACATTTGATATTGGAAAATTATTTTTCTTCCCCAAAGGATTATATACGAAAAACTACCTCTAGTATCTTGCAGAAATGCCTGGTAAGGTACCTCAATTTTTTGTGAGTAAACATGTTTAAGTAGCAATACTTCAATGACAAACTCTTACGAAAAATTATTTTTAAGGAACGTCTCGTCTGTCCTTAAACTCTTATATAGGGAGTGTGGCACACTTGGTCTTGGATTTTTATGAAACTTGGCATACATTCCTATATTGATGTATGTAACTAATATTCATAATAAAATGGTTGCTATGGTCCATGGTTACCATGGCAACCAACATACATTTTTCATGGCCTAAAAATCGCTAAATTTTGATGAAAAATGATCCTGTTTTTGACTTTTTAAAAGTCTTTAATGGAACAAGCTATTAAAATGACTTTACCTTTTTGCCAAAATACATCATTTTACAGTGCTTTAGAAAATTTTTAGTATTTCAGCAACTTTACCTCATAGAAAAAATTTCCCTCGTTTATAGGTAGGATTTTTCATGGGGAAAATAGTAGATTTTAGGCTCTTTTGAAAAGCCTGGTATAAATTTTTGCGAATAGTTGGGAAAAAATGAATACATTGGTTTGAAAGTTCAGTTAAACAAAACAATATAACATTTAAACATTTCGTCCTGATGAAAAATGGTCCGGATACTGAAGCATCCAGATATCTGGGGTCCGGATATCTGATGGTCCACTGTATAGCTATAAAATGACAAAAGTAGGTCACCGTGACCTACTTTTTGACCTACTTTTTAGTCGACATTCTCCGAAAACCCAAGATGCATCTACTGACAAAGTTTGATTATTGTAAGCCAATCGGTACCTGAGATATTCAAAAGTGGGTCACCGTGACCTACTTTTTGGTCAACATGCTCCGAAAACCTAAGATGCATAAAATGACAAAATTTGATGATTCTAAACCAATTAGTACCTGAGATACATAAAACTAGCCATAAAATGTCAAAAATAGGTCACAGTGACCTACTTTTTCGTCGACATGTTCCGAAAACCCAAGATGCATCGAAAGACAAAGTTTGATAATTCTAAGCCAATAAGTACCTGAGATACTGAAATATAGCCATAAAATGTCAAAAGTAGGTCACCGTGACCTACTTTTTGGTCGTTAATCTCTAAAGACCCAAGATGCATCAACTGACAAATTTTAATGATTCTAAGCCAATTGGTACCCGAGATACTTAAAACTAGCCATAAAATGTCGGAATTAGGTCACAGTGACCTACATTTTGGTCGACATTTTCTGAAGACCAAAGATGCATCAACTGACAAATTTGATGATCATAGGTCTAATAGTATTCAAAATATGCCTTTTAAACAATTTGAAACCAAATGCCTGCAAAGTTCAAAAAGTAGGTCAAAGTGACCTACATTTTGATAAATAAGGCCTCTAGATGCATCAGCTTACAAGATTTGGTGATTCTAAACTTCTCGGTGTCTGAAATAATGGGATTAAATGTTTTAGAAAAGATTAGCCATAAAATTCAAAAAGTAGGTCACGATGACCTACTTTTAAGTTGATGTTGTTTGTGGACCCAAGATGCACCAACTAACAAGTTTTATGATCATAGGCCTTAAAGTGTCCAAAATATGCCTCCAAATCAATTTGAAAACAAAAGCCCATAAAATTTAAAAAGTCGGTCAACGTGACCTACTTTTGTATTAACATGATGTCAAGTCCTGAGATGCGTCAACTTACAAGATTTGATGATCCTAGTCTTTATAGTAAGCAAAATATCAACGTTTTTAATAAGTGTAAATTTTGGTCAACTTTGAAGTGACCTTGAGACCACGCCCTTTGCCCCAGGGTCATGCCTTGAACAATTTTTAATCTTCAACATATCCCGACCCTTGTATGTAAGTTTGGTGAAAATCTGCCTGGTGGTTCTTGAGAAGAAGATTTTTTAGCAACCAGTACTTTTGGTTTTATTTTCGTGATTATCTCCCCTTGTTTTAGGGTCCCACCCCTAATCTTAGTATAAATGGTAGCCCTTGGGCCAAGGATACCCTGTGACAAATTTGATAATAATTGGCCAAGGGGTTCTTGAGTTATGGCCCATATTCTAAAAAGTTAATGCACACTGTACACCGCACACCGCACAAATGGCCAGAGCATTAGCTCTCTGAGCCTTTGGCTCAGAAGAGCTAAAAAGCATTTAGGTACTGTAAATCACTTCTTATTCACGAGAACTTTATTTTCGCGTAATTACACAAGACAATGTGCTCGCGAAAATTTAATTCTCGCATATAATAGTATTCCTTAAGAATATATAGAGCAATAACCACAATTCACGAAAATTTTGTCTCGCTTATCAAATGTCAATGACTATCTCACGAAATTAAGGTGTCGCGAACATTTAGTGATCTACAGTAAGCATTTTTATATCATAACTCCCTATGGTCCCGCCCACCCCTCTTTAAGTGTCCAATCCCCTACCCCCAGCACCCTCCGACCCCCCCCCCCCAACTCCTCTTAATCTACACTTCTTATCTCCTTAAGCAGGGGACACATATTCTTTGAATTAGCTTGTTAATAATGCATTTAAACTTGGGTATTCGGAATACTGGATTTGTAAATGTTGTATCCTGACCTCTATCCCTTACATTACAGACCCTAAACCGTGCTACTACACCTCAGAAACGAACCGTACCGTTCCGTCCACAAAGCGTACCGTACCGTTCACAAATCGAACCGTTCCGTGCACAAAGCGAACCGTACCATCCACAAAGTGTACCGTACCGTCCACAAAGCGAACCGTTCCGTGCAAGAAACGAACCGTACCGTTCTTTGATTAATTATGCAAACCACGCCCCCAATGATTTTTGAACTGTGCAATGACCAAATAAGTCATTTTGGTTTATTTTTCGCAATAGCGCCCGTGAAAGGAGGACGGATTTTGTGTCTGGCTGTTCGAAACACCATTATCAGGTATCATGCATCTGGGCTTTCAACTGTTAAAATAAAGGAAACTACTCGAAATAAACAACTTAAAAACAACTAGACAGAGACGATTCCTTATATGCTATAAATTAGATCAACTCGTTATGTTTGTGATCAAACGTACAGTACAGACCACGAGTTTTGTCCCGCAAAACACGGGAACCTCGAACTCGATGTCGGCATCTTTGAAGTCAGCGATTGTGGACACCGTGTAACAAGGTGTATCACAGTTCCCCATTACAGATCTGATAATATTTTCATTTTCTTTATTGCGTGGACCCTGAGGTCCACGCAGTAAATATATAAGCGAGGTTAAACCGGATGCCCTGGGCATACGCCAGGCTATGCATGCGCAATAATTCTAGAGAGTTCCAATCGGCAATCCTCGGCTGACTCCGCAACACCAATCGCAACTCCTCGAGCCTTTCCGACCAGCTTTCTGACCTATGCTGGAAAGGCCCAAGTTGATGCGATTATGATTTCAGAGTTAAAATATACAGGAATCCAAATACAGCTTAAATCAAGTTTTCCATGTGAGTAAGGAGGGGGGGGGGATCTTCGTACTACAGATCTGTGCTTCACGTGTATCGTCAGATCTAACTTTCCAATGTTAGATTTCTTCCGAATAAATATAGAATAGTATATGTAAAGTCCCACACATTATGGGTTATATGTATCAAAACTTAAAAATGACAAAACTAAATGCCATGCAATAGGAGATAAAATTTTACAATTTTACTAGTTTTCCGACCTCTAACAGAAAGACACGAGTTGATGCGATTAAGAGTTCAGAGTTAAAATATACAGGAATCCTAATACAGATGCAAGTTTTCCATGTGAGTAAGGGGGTTCCGAAAAAAAAATCTGCGTACTACAGAGCTGTGCTACACATGTACCATCAGATCTAATTTTCCAATGTTAGATTTCTTCCGAATAAATATAGAATACTAGCATACGTAAAGTCCTAGACATTATTGGTCATATGTATCAAAATTTTAAAATGACCAAACTATATATGCCATTCGGAGATAAAATTTAACAAATTTGCTATGAAAATGTATCAGTCCTGGGGTGTGCAATTAGAAAAATCAATAACTAGCCCACGGGCTAGTGGCAGCTATAAAGTTACTAGCCCCAAGTGAAAAGTTACTAGCCCAAATATAGGTGCAAAAATTAAAATAAAAAAAATATTTGTTAAAAAGAAATTAATTGTTGAAAAAGTCAGAGTACTGAGGTCATTCTTTTTAAAATTAAAGTTTAATTTTCACTATGAAATTAAATCGTGTATAAATTATAATGAAAGAAGATTAAAATGAATTTAAATAAATTATCTTCCCTTTTTCTGAACATTGCACTAGCTCATTTAGAATGAAATTTAATTCATTTTGTTTTCATCTTAAATCATTAAATACACTATAAATATATTCTATGCGAGTCAAAACACTTATCTTTCAGTTGTTTGAGTGATCGTATATAATCTAATGAGATATCTGCATGTATTTACCATAAACGAAAGAATAGAGGAAATTCGGGTTAGGAAAAAAACGATCGTTTTTGGAAGTAAAAAAGTCAGGTAGTAGTGCAAAAAAGATAAGATTATGGAAATTTATTGAGAGTAGGAGCATGGTTGGGAATTTAATAGCAAAAAACGAGTGGAAATACAGGTTGTGCTTTTCATGTATTGCGTGTGTAGTTATAATTTTTACTAGCCCAACGGGCTACCTCCATGCAGAAAATCAATAGCCCGACCCCAAAAAGTGGTAGCCCCGGGCGTCGGGCGATGCTAATCGCACACCCCTGCAGTCAAAGTAGGCAGATCATTGTAGAAAATGGGAACAAACCTCCAATAATATCCAACAAACTTTAAAATTTTCGGTTAGAAACACATGCATATGGTCCATGTATTGTAGTCCTTTTTTAAAGGACAGCAACTTGTTTGAGTAAATTAAATCAACTTCATTTTGAAATATTTGTTGTACTTAAATATTCGTAATTTAACTATACAGATGTTTAATCTAATTCCCTGATTGTCTTGACTTTCGATTTTAATTTTGCCCATTTAAATTGTTGAATTGGATACGTGATCCTTTTTGCCGTAAGTATGCATTCATATGTAGTTCATATCAGATGCGTGATTTTACTAATTAATCATTTTGTAAGAATTTTAAAACATATATGAACTGTCTAGAGTAAAAAAAACGTATTAGTAATAGACTCGCACATTAATTCTGTTCAGATAATTACTCGGCTAATCATATAGACTTACACTGAAAATCGGTAATTATGTCAAATATGGATTAAAATATTACATGCGGTAAACAGGAAGATTTCTACTGAACGGATAGAGATGATAATCTGACTAATAAAATTGTGATCAACTTACAAGCTGCATACAAAAAAAAACATTTGCCAAAAATTATAGATATTATAAGTTTGTTACACTGTACCCCCATCCCCTTTCTAGCGAATTAGCAGGTTATAAGTTCTTGAGAAGTGTGAAAATGTTACGTTGTTGTAAATTTTAAAAAAATCATAATCTACAGGATACATGCTTTTTGTGTCTGCAAAAGGATAATTTACAAAATAAAATGAAAAGAAAAAAGACATTGATTTTTCTCAATCCTTTTTCAAGCCACATTATGTTTGTCCCCTTCCCCTTTCTAGAAGGCAATACTAATTAGCTAGTTGAAACTCATCAAAAGTCTGCGAATTTATGTGACTCTATTGTGCATTTTTTTTTTAAAAGAAAAATGATAATTAAGGGATACATGCTTATCTTATTGTGTCTGAAAAGGGATATTTTGGAAAGAAAATTTCTAATCAGTGATGTGGTGAAACCAGGAAGATGAGTTTCGCTGGATGTCAGTTGAGTGAGTTTTAAAAATGCATATACACTTGATGTGGTCAGAGCTAAATAATTTGAAAGGTGTGTTAAACACACGGCACTCCGGCTGTGACCCAATATTTTTTAAACATGTGTGAACTCTGAACTGACCATAAGAATGTTTCAAATCACAAGAGAAATTCTTTCCGCGTAAGTTTACAAATTTTCAGGGTCACATAGCGTCATGCGATTTTGACGGACAGGTGATGCACAAGGATTTCGTGCATGTGCAGAGAAGGAATGCATTGGGCAATAGTTTTAAATAGGTTGAGTTTGAACCAAAATTGTGGAAATTAAATAGCATCATAGACTGATTAAATGTGACTTTGGCAATGTAAATAAAACGGAGAATGAGAATAAATACATTTTTTTAGATTACGAAACAAGGGGTTATCTCTCTCTCTCTCTCTTTCTCTCTCTCATTCACAACATTGTACATGTGTTTACACACTTTACAAGAAAAGAATAGCTTATTAAAATAAAGAAAAACTTAAAATAACTAGGAGACTTATTGTTCACAGAACAATAAGAGGTCTTTCCACCTTCTTTGAATTTTAAAATCGTTTTATACCTGACTCCTAACAATTAAATTCCATTAAAAAGAAACCAGAACTCTCTTAAAGCATAGAAAAAAATGAAAATTTAAAAAAAAAAAAAATGAATGACCTTGACCTTTGACCTTGAAGAAATATTAAAGGTCAAAGGTCAAGGGTCACAATGCAATTGACCCCATGCTTCTATCCTTTATAAATTTCAAGTTATAAGGTTTAATAGTAAGTACAAAGAAGTTAAAGGGCAATAACTCGTATAAGGGGTCATCAGATCCTTTCGCACTTTTCAGTGAAGTTAGGCCTGAAGACCCTTAAGACATTAGTGAAGGTTTGGTGTCTCTACGGTCTATGGTTTCGGAGGAGTAGCGATAACAAGGTTTTTTTGCACAAGGGGCAATAACTTTTAAAGGGGTTAATCTTATTCCCCATTTTCAAAAGGTGAGTTATTTCCCTTGAAGGGAACTCTTTTACTGTGTTTAATACGCATGCGCTATAAATAAAGTCACTTCCGCGGACGTTCTTGATGTAAACATGTTTATGGTGTTATGCCTCAGTCATATGGAAAAATGTTATTCTGTTTGTGAATAAAAAGAAATCTTAACTGATTCGTATTTTTTTTTTAATTGCCCACTCACAGTCTCTTTCTGGATTTGTATTAATCTGTGTAGTACTATAATAAGGTGCTGTGTGACCCCCCCCCCCCCCCCTTACAAAAAAAAAAAAAAAAACGAAACAAATTACTGATAAAATGCTGATACATATTCGAATAGGTCTATTTAAAAAAAACTAATAAGCTAATTTTCGGTAGTGGATGTTCTGCAGACGGATCATCATTATTTACAAAATGTGCGGAACAAATTTTTAGTTATAAACTTTTTACGAATTAATCTAGCCTGCTGCAGCCATATTTTCTTTGTATCTCTAAACCATTTTTGGAGACTAATGACATGTCCATCTACAGTTTTACCTCTGAAATTGCGGCATATACAGCAATAGTTCGTCTTCCGCGACCGATACCAAGAAACTGTGTTTTTGCTCGATTGTATGTCATAACATAGAACTTTTACTTACAAGAACATATTTGGTGACAATTAAAGGCCTATTTCATTTGAATTAACAGTGTTTCTTGAATTTTTTATTTGTAAAATAATTGATTCACTATATAGTATATAAACTTTGAATGGAATTCTAAATGAATAATTTAATCTCATGTCCTCATGTAACGAAGAAAGACTAATTAAAATAGCATTGACCTGAATTCGTGTTACATATGTCGTATAAAGTCTGAGCTGCATTTAATCAAAGTTTTAGTGTAGGATCTAAGCATATGTACATGCATATTCCTGAGTAAAATACACATTTTGTTTAAGATCAGAGAATGGAGAGCAGAAACACGAAATTGATACAATAATTTCCTAGCGTATTTCTCGTTAATTAACGGAAAACATTCTTTTCTCAAGTGTTATTTTTTTTTTAATCCTTCATTTCCAGTGTAAGTACATGTATTTATTTTTATAAGTTATTATTTTTTTTGCAAAGTTTGTAAAAAACAATATCAGAGAGAGAGAGAGACTCATGTAACCATGTGTAACTGACATACATGCATGTGCATCTGTGAAAAAATACATGTATCATAATTTTATTGAATTCACGATTCATAATTCTAATAATTCTTAATTTTCACAACTATGGTTCATATTCAACTGTCCAACCCATTTTCATATTCGTTCTCTGTGCCTGTACGCACGGGGGGGGGGGGATCAAGGGGCTTGGCCCCACCCCCACTTTTATCCCAATAAAAGGGGGGGATCAAGGGGCTTAGCCCCACCCCCACTTTTATCCCAATAAAAGGGGGGGGGATCAAGGGGCTTAGCCCCACCCCCACTTTTATCCCAATATTACTTTTTCTATTGAAAATGTTCATTGATAGACCGGTTGCCCCCCCCCCCCCCCCCACACACACACACACACACGCACACACAGATAATACTACGGTAAAGTTATATAACGGAAATCTAGTATTGTAAGCCAAGAAACTGGTACTGAAATAAGTAGCTTTTTCAACTTTGGGCAAGGTTTTTATTTGCTTGTCAACTTTTCTAGGTAAGAAATAAATATTTCTTTGGCTACCCCCCCCCCCCCAATTTTTAAGACGATTCTACGTGCCTGGCTAATTCATATAGCTTTCTTGAAAGGGGGGGGGGGGGCTAACAGACCCTTTATAAAATAATTTATTATCTAAAAAAAAATGCAAACCGTTTTCTTCTTTTAAAATTTTTAAATACAGCGTGCAAGTTGATCACTATTTTGTTGGATTATCGTATTGCGTAGTCCGCGGAAGTTAGGCTGGTGTAGAAGAGTTCCGATTTTGAGGGGAAATAACTCACTTTTGAAAATGGGGAATAGGACAAGAATGAAATCTTTGAAACAGTTTCAAGAGTACATATTAATGATGCACAGACATTTAATATATGTTAAAAGACAAAAGAGATATATAAAAAAAGCTAAATTTCTCAGGTTTGGAATGACCTTGACCTTTGACCTTTATATGAATTTTAAGGTCAAAGGTCAATGATTCTTATGCAGTTAGTTTCATGTCTCTACTACTTCTGGTTTTTACAATCTTTAATTGTTTGTGAAATTTATAAATTTTCAGGGGCAATAAGTCATTGAAGGGGTCAAAGAACTTTCACAATGATTAGACTGAAAAGTCTCCTAAATTAGTCGAAGACGTTGGTGAAGGTTTTGCATTTCTACGTTTAACGGTTTTGAAGGAGTAGCGATAACAAGCTAAACAGTGAAAGGGGCAATAACTGCAGTAGAGATCGAAGTTCAAACATAGGGGGTCGTTTTTCGGAATAACTTTAGATTTCCAGTATCATGAACTAAATAGTTTTTCAATAAGTCTTACGGTCTCAAAAGCTAAGGTCAGAAATAAAATAAAAAACATAAGCATTTCAAGAGGTCTTTCAACAGAAAGGTGGAAAGACCTAATTACTTAAACTGAAAGGATTTTTGACAACATAATACTAGTTTATGAAAAGAAATGTTTTCTGTTACGAGAAATACGCCCGGAAGTCATTTTATTGATTCCGAGTTTCTGCTGCTGATTTTTGTATCTAAATTCAGAACAATTAAAGATTTTCAGAATAATTAAAGATTTACATAAGAAAAAAGAAAAAAAAAACCAAATAAACAAGTCTTCTATGCCCTGTGAGTTATTTTTTTATATTATTTTTCTTTAGATTTTTTATTAATTTATTTTTTGTTTACTGATATTTCTCGTCAAAGGCAGACATTTAAATGACAGATCTACAATTTTAAAATAAGAAACAATGTACTAACATTTCTTATTACTAAGAATAAAAATATAAGTGCGAATAGTCATATTTTTTCTATAGATCAATTAATTAAAAATAACTGAACAAGTATATATTTAATTCTGTTAAAGCTTTATTTTAAAATGAAAAATTATTGTATAGATGTATACCGTAATTTCTGGATTATAGGTCGATGGGGTATATAGGTCGAAAGGCTCATTTTCAGCCTTAATTTTTGAAAAATCCTAAGACAGGTCGAACTTACTATATAGGACGAGGCTTTGTTTCCCGTTATCTAATGATTGTTACGCAGATACAACGTATCAGATCAGGTAAACCCTAAAATTACCGGGGTTATTCCGTGACATGAACGTATCAAGAAAATAAACAGGTATCTTAATAAGTACAGCATTTAAATAAAGTTTTAAAAAAAATGTAGTTAAAACTTCTTTGAATTGTGTTACTACTTATTTTTCTCCAACTTGCCTGTTCAATGCCTCCGTAGTTTCACACTGTTGTTAAATCGGAGGCATAAATAACAAGTAAACACGTTATTATTTTACAGCTATAATTTGGGAAATACCCAAGACCAAAGAATAGTAATTCCGATTTCAGAACAACTTGGACACATTCCTAATAAATTTTATTCAGACATTATTTACCGATGGACGACAATTACTTTGATGGCAGCCATTTTTATTTTTCTTCTCCAGGGATTTGCTAAAATACGCAAATGACCATTGAATGTATATATCAAGCAACAGTACTGTAAAGAATTGAAATCAATTAACACTCTATAAGTTTAATTTATAAATTTAATTGAGAGTACATTCACAATTTGACTGTCAACATGAATTTCACGGCTTTGTTTTTTCAATGATGTGTAACACTAATACCCTACCACGGCACGTGGGTTTGTTAATCATGCCCCGCAGGCATTTGAACCAACACCTATGCATACATTGTAAATCCCTTTATCTGTCAGACAATTAAAATTCTGTTAGAAGCCAATCTTTGTTTACCGGTAATTCAATGTATTTCTTGTGTATGAAGCTTTTAAGGAGGCTCATTACACCAATTTTTGATGACGTACTACACAAAAAAACAAACCGCCATTGTGTCGACCGGTTTGCTCTGGGGACGAATTGTACAAGGTACCTCTATAATATGACCCTGACCTTTAAAGCGCTTCAAAAATAGATCAGATGAAACATGCATGCGGTGTTATAAACAGTTACTATGAAAACAAAGTAACGGATTCCTAATGCTATGTTCCCACTATCACGATTGGCGCCACGATTGAGATCGGGGACTCGAACGTGGACAAATCGTAGTTCTCGTATCAAACCGAAACAAATCTTGTGTTCACTCGTGACTATCGTGTTGATCGTGAAATTTTTTTTGACTGTCAAAAATTTTTCTACGATTAACACAATTAGATTTTAATCGTTATCATCGCAGCAAATCGCATTACATCGTAACTAACCTCAGCTGCATCGTATATAAACGTAACTAATCTGGCTTGTATATTGTGATCATCGGGATCAATCTCGGAAAGGACAGATATCCCTCTGAATGGCGATTCGTTGCGATATCTCACGTTCTGTCACTATCTGTGACGCTTTGCGTGGCCATCTGCTCACGTGCTGACACGGTTCTTTCCCGCTCAAAGACGATTTGATACGGACATATGAGAGTAAACGCCATTAGACACGAGTGTTAACGCTTTGTTGCGGACAATCAGGCTATATTACGAGTACTAAAGTTTGCAAAAATAACGGGAAAATTGAACACGTTTCTTTCCCGATTGAAAAAAAATGTCTGAGTTTTGGAAAAATATTTTAAAGATGCCACATAAAACAGGTACAAAATAGAAAGAGGGGAGTTCCTATCTTCTTTTGAACTTGAACCCGTTCGATCAGAGGCAACATCAGTGAAAAAAAAGATAAGAGATAGTTATACTGCTTTTTTACTCTACTTTGACAGCAATAACATATGACCATAGTTACACTACAAACACCACGTTTATGAAGTTGTCATCAACCTTTACTTCTGCTATTATTATTGATTGTATGTTTATGTTATGTTTAAATTCAAGATATAAAATATAATGGACTCAGTATAACCAGATTTTTATATGTCTGTCGGGGTACAATCGTAGCTCAAAGCGTGTTCTATCTTGATCCTGATCGTGAAAAACATTGCAATGAACGTGTTATTCTATCGTACAAGAGAGCGCAATGAACGTATTATATCGTATGAGTACGTATTAAAACGTAGGAGATCCTTTCTAATCGAGAACTCGAATCGTGATATTCGTGACAGATCGAGGTCCTTTTTCGACTAAATCTTGATAATCCTATTGAAACGTAATTCATCTTATCCGAACGGTAGTCAGATCATCAGAGATCGCATCACATGAAATTTATCCATCGGGGGCATAGCGCATAAAACGTAACAAAACGTATGAAAACGCATCTATACGCATCTCTTCGTATCTTGGCATAAAATTCAATAAAAACTCCGCGATCAACTACGATTGATCTATCTTGCCGAGCGTAACTGACCGCACAACAGTGGGAACGTAGCATTATGCATAAACCAAGAAGAATTGCTTTTAAGCAGAAGCAAAAGAAAACAACAGTCAAATCTTCGTCAAACAAGTAATGTCAATTTCATAGCAATGCAATGCAGCATGCACTGAACTCTATCAATGTTTGTATGGAGGAAATTCGAGTTAAAATCTACAACCTTGTTGAAATTAAAAAGTTATTTACTTGCACTATTTACTGTGTTGGTGTTAATTTATATATTTCTTTATTGATTTTAATGTATACACTGGCAATTTAAAGCTTTCTTCTGAATTTTAGATGTAATGTCAAACGTTCCTTAGTGTTTTGAGTCTTGGGTAAATAGGAAAGATAACTCTTGAAAGTGGACTTTTTATACCAAATATTTTTTAAATTGGATTTTTCATTTCGTTTAAACATTCTTCATTCAATTTGACACATGTAATTCATTGAAATACATTCCTTGTGTCTTCATAACTCCTTTTCTTAATGTTTTATGCATAGATTTAAAAGATAATGACATTAATTGTTTTTTAGGATAAAATTATTTTTTCTAATAAAATTATTGTTAGGTATTATGATGCATTTTCACTGTGTGTACATGTGTACTTGACTTAAGAAGATGCCCATCATTTGACACTGAAAGTTCTGAAATTCTGTTAATAATAAACTTGAAATGAAACATTTCACTTAAATTAGACAAAAACTAAAAAATTCTATAAAAAATATTTGTGATATCAATTCTGGATATTTGACATCTACATAATAAGTGGTGCTGTATTGAAATCTAAAATGAACTGTGGATGTAATGAGCCACCTTAATAATAATTATAATTAATTAAAATTTTTAAAAAACACAGCAATGACTCGCGGATTTTTTTTTTTTTTGGTAATTAAATTTAGGAATTGAATGGCAACAAATTATTTCACCCATTTTACATTTAAATAAGCATAAGACAATAAAAATATTTAATATACTATTTCAATTTATCGCTACTAATAAATGGTTAAAACACTACAGTTGTGATCATGAAAAAATTCCGTATTTTCAATTTTGATATGTTTGCGGTTTTACTTTTAGTACATGATCGAGACCTACTATCTTCACAAGATGGATACCACATGATGTTAATGGATAATACATTGAGGAATTATTTAATAGATGAAGCAATGTTGTTTTCCTTTGACATCAACGGATTATTAATGGAATTTATTTTGTAAGAAAGTTATAGAATAAATATTTTATTGTTTACCGGGGCATTAATTTTTTTTTGCGAAAAATAATCAAAAAAGTTACGAAAGTGGCACAAATTTGCTTTGAAATTGACCAAAATTTTACTGATTTCATTATGATTTAGGGGCATTTTTCGTAAACTTGAGCCTTATAGGTCGAATTCTGAATATTGGGCGACCCCAGCGGTTCTAGAAAAAAAGTATCGACCTATATTCCGTAAATTACGGTATATTTCTTCTATTTAAAACGCAGCCTCGGCATACGTAAAAAATACGTAAGGAAATATTTACCTTCTATATATCAATATATTTACAAATGCCAAAAAGATCAGTGGGACGATGTTTTGTTTTTTTTTATTTCATTTTTTTTTCTTATTTCCTCCATCACTGCTGCAGTTTAAACTAATATTTAAAATTGAAACCGAGACATAGCATACAAGACTATGATAAACACAATAACATACATGTAATAAAACATTTAAACTTGTCTAATAAATAGAAACTCGTTGATACTTCATTTGATATGAATAATAAATATATTACATTCTTTTATAACGGAAATAAAATTGTAAAATTGTACACAAGCATAAAGTACTTCAAAATACTTTTAAAATGGACTACTTTTTAGCAGCCAATCAAGGACCAAAGCTAACAGGCTCCGCCCACTTCATTTGCATATCGTTTCACGTACCATTCCATGCATAAAGCGAACCGTACCGTCCACAAAGCGTACCGTTCCGTGCACAAAGCGAACCGTACCGTCCACAAAGCGTACCGTTCCGTGCACAAAAACCGTTCCGTGCACAAAGCGAGCCGTTCCGTTCACAAAGCGTACCGAACCGTACTGTGCAAGTGGTGTAGTAGCACGGTTTAGGGTCTGTAAAGGTATTTTATTGAAACTGGTATTATATTCTCCCTTTAGCTTGATGCATAAGGCTGTTTAAGATTAATTCTGTTTACATCACCCGCGCGCGTAGGTTTTGGAGAAAATCGTCTTTGAAAAAAACAAACAATTCGGAATTCCGTATTTCCGTTCCGGTTTGGTTCTACATTTAGCGACTCAATTCTGCATCCCGTAGTGACAGAAAATGTGCTTTGATACCTCAGTAGATGGTGTTTGTGTTTATTAAATGAAAAGGAGTGAATTAAACAGAATTAGGATCATAAATGTAAAAAATTCTAAAAAAATTGATGTTTTTATGATTGATAGTTAATGACAAAGTCTAGTTTGTTGATTTTTTTTTGTCATCTTCGAATCATAATACCATGTGTACAGATTGTGACAATGACAACTCAATCGTGATTATTTTGGCTGACCTTTTCAATAATTATAATTAATTAAAATTTTGTAAAAAAAATTATATACAGTGAGATGCATCATTTAAATTTTATCAATTACTTTCATATTAAATACTTGTAAGAATTTAAATTAACAGTAATGAGTTTTACATTTAAATAAGCATAAGACAATAAAAATATGTTTTTGGAAAGATATACTATTCAATTTGCCATTTGAGCAGGGAAATGGTTAAAAGATAAGCCTTTCAAGTGAAGGAGAGTAAGGAAAGTGGTTGGGTATTTTAAATTTTGATATGAAACTTGCGGTTTTTTTATTTTTAGGTTTACGAACATCAGAATGAAAAAGTCCCAGGAGGATGGAAATAAAAAAAAATGTTATTTTGGATAATTATTGACTTTTCTACATTAATTTTTGTTGTTTTTTTATGCTCATCCTAACAGGATTATTGCCACTGGACGCATAAGGGTTACAAAGGGAAAATACAACCTTTAATTGTTTATTTCATCATTACCTTTTGGGGGCAGTGATATAAATCTTTTGATGTTGGACAAAATACAGATTTTTTTTAAAAAATCAATTTTTAAAATCTTTTTAATATATTTCATTTTTGTTTTTAATGTGTGTTAGGTAGAAATTATTCTAAAATATTAATATACTTGAGACCTATAAAAGGTAATAATTTCTTTCATAAAACAGACAGGGAGTATTCCCAAGGAGTATTGAGGAGTAGGGTGGAATTTTTTTCAATTAAGTGTAAAATAATTTTTCTGGCTGCCATAAACGATACTATATACCTGTATATATTTGTATATTCTTGTTTTTAAATAGTTGAAATATTTTATTTCTTTAAATCAATATATTTACAAATGCCAAAAAGATCAACTTTTCCCATAGTTTTATTCATTACCTCTGATGCACTGCTGCAGTTTTCTGAAGAATATTTAAAATGTAAGCTTTGACAGAAACCTAAACAGACATAGCATACATGGGCAGTTTTAAACCTATGATAAACACAATTTACATACATGTAATAAAACATTTAAACTTGTCTAATAACTAGAAACTCGTTGATACTTCATTTGATATGAATAATAAATATATTACATTCTTTTATAACGGAAATAAAATTAAAATTTATTTGTACACAATTTTTTAAAGTTTTTATTTTTTGTACTTTTAAAATGGTAATGTACTTATATATACATGCCATATATATAACCTAAAGCTAACAGTTTACCGCCCACTTAATTTGCATATCGTTTTTCACAAAGCGCACACCAAATTACCGTGCATAAAGGGAGGTAAAAGGTCTATTTATTTATTGACTTTGTACCGTTTATTACAAAGCGAACCGTACCATCCACAAAGCGTACCGTTCCGTTTTGCACAAAGCATACTGTTCCGTGCACAAAGCGAGTGCCGTTCCGAATTTACAAAGCGTTATGTGTAAACCAATAGGTCTACACAGAAGTGGTGTATGTCACAAGATTTATTGATTTGTTTATTTTTGATATATATATATATTTATTTTAATTGAAAAAACTGGTATTATTTTCTCCCTTTAGCTTGATGCATAAGGCTGTTTAAGATTAATTCTATTAACTCCTTAACGTCACCTGCGCGCGTTTAAAGGTATTGGAGAAAATCGTCTTTTCAGTTCTTGTTTGTTTAAAACAATATAATCAAGTTACGGCATTGTCTTTCTTTAATTCCGTCAAATATTGCCGTCTTGGAAGATTGCAAATGTATCAAATTACATTTTCTTTTGCATTTCATAAGGCTGTATATAACTGCATAATTATTTTGGCATTAAAATGATATATTTTTTTTGGGCATCGTATTTTGGAGAGAAATTTGGGCCGAGCCGTCGGAGCTTTTAACTGAGTGTACGATGTGTAAAAAAAATTATATACAGTGAGATGCATCATTTAAATTTTATCAAATACTTTCATATTAAATATTTTTATTGTAAGAATTTAAAGGAACAGTAATGAGTAAGATTGATTTCTTCATAATTCAAGTACGTACCTTGACACAAATACCTACATGTTTTTGGAAAGATAATACTAGTCTTTGCCATTTGACATCGGAGAAGCTTTTTTCTCAAGATAAGCCTTTCAAGTGAAGGAGAGTAAGGAAAGTGGTTGGGTATTTTAAGAAGTGAAGAACCATGTCCTGTGTGTGAAATTGAAGGTATTTAGAATAAACTACATGTAATACACTTTCAAATCTAAATTCTAATAGATCTAGTACTGTGAGAAAAAAATACAACATAATTCAATTTCAAGATATTTCAATATAAGAATGTATTAAATATTGTCATCATAATCTTTATTGTAGATATTGATCAAATATTCCCACAAGAAGAAGCATTTCCTTACAGGGTACCATGGATGTGAGGCAATATAAATCCAAAGGACATGAAGCAACTTTCCTGCACATTCAGTCTACATTGTTTGCTCACAACAGGACTCAAACCAATTAACATTCTAATGGCTGTTGCGTATCTATGGCTCAGATAAGTACAGCTCAGTGGTTGATCCTTGGATCACGTAAGCCGGGTTTAAACCGTAGTTGAGTCGGGTTTACCTGAGTCACATTTCCGTTGCACGCTATAAAACTGAGTAAGGTTTACCTAATCTTGACTTACTCATATAAGATATTGAAGGATAATAGGTTTCCCAATATTACAACACTTCAAAACAAGTTTTAATACTAGTAAATGGTTGAAAATTAAAAGGATATATTTAAAAACAAAGATATATATTGATGTTAAATTGTAAATTAAAAATGCCGAAAAAATGCAATACAACTTAATTCAAATCATGGCATCTTTCATCGAAACTCAAACCATAAGAAAATATAAAATCGCAAACAGAATAAATCTTTTGCAAAAGACTGAAGAAAAGAAAACAGGGATGGGATAAGTAATTGAAAAATAATATAAAAACACAATATATAGGTAAATAATAAAGGAACGATGTATAAATTTAGATTTTCAATTTAAAATCAAATGAATAAAACTTGGAACATTATTTTTTAGAAAACACTTATTAGCTATGTTTTCTACAGAATTTTATACAGCGGCAAAATTATAGGGGACGAACATGCCCTCCCTCCCCCGGCCCGGTTCCTAAGGCCATGTAGATAGCCTGATTAATCAGATAACTGAAAGACTTTTCGTATAAAATGCGTAATTTGATTTAAATTTGGTATATTAGAAAGTTTCTATAAAATTCCTGTTTATGTACATTTATATGTATTTTAAAAGTATCTTCCAAAACTTTATACTACAGCTACGTCAGTGTTAAAACAGCACATTGAACAGCTGTTGAAGAGTTGTGCAAAAAGAAAAATCCCTATGCAATATGGCCATAAAAATTTCTTTAGAATAGCTTTTTAATGCTGCAAAATCTATCAATGCAATCATCATTACCATAAAACATTTCTGCAACATCGAAAATTTCAAAATATCGAAATATTCTACCCAAAAATCCATGGAAACGTTTTAAAGCTGGGTTTAAACCACCCGTACACCAGGTTCAGAATTTACCGTAATTCTGAGCCGTACTCAGCCAATCCTTACATGCGTGCAACGCGAAAACTTGGATTTAAACCTGGATTCACTGATTGTAGGTTTAAATCTGAGATACGCACCCGGCCATAAGGAAAAACTCTGCCAGGGAAATTAAACTTAGGTGTCACATCCAATACTCTTATTACTCAATTCTAGTTAATGTACTGAAATGGTTTATTTGAATAAATTCACAATTGTTTGAAATTTTTGTTTTTATTTTTTTTCCTCCCTCCCTCGTAGGTTTTGAACTTTAGACGTGACATTAAACGTAGAATTAACTTTGAACAGCCTAATGTGGAAATGCTAATAAGTACGGTTTTCAGGGGTTTTTTTATATAAAGGTAGGCAATTAAGAATATTGAACGACTATACCATTTCCATATTGAGAGCAAGACTTCTTGTACGTAGAGAATACGTCCTATTTCCACTAAGGAAGAGTTAAAGTTCTTAGTGCGCTCTTTTGTGAAAAAATCACAAAATGTACACATCTCGCTGGATTTCTGGGACAATCGTAACATAAACATATAGGCCCTAAACAATATGTTTGATGTCGGTGAACAAATCCTAACAAAAATCAAATGACCATTTTATTGTTGTGGACTTCATATGCATCAAGAGTAGAAACGACAACAATATCAATTCTTTAAGTATTGTTTATCGTATGTATCTGTTTATCATCTTAATCCAATGCAAGTGCCTTGGAAATGTAGTATTTTTATTAATGGATTATGAATTCAGGGTTCTCGCTCTCTTACATATGTCTATTAGTTTATCTATATTCTTTAATCGGAATGACAAATACTATACACCTATTTACTGGCTATGAGGACAATAGCAAGTTTATCCCCAAGACAGCAAACTATTTCCCGAGGTGCAGCCGAGGGAAATAGTTTGCTGTCGAGGGGGACGATAAACTTGCTACTGTCCTCATAGCCAGTAAATAGGTGTTTTATTATACCGATGCTGACTTAACTTTTGTTAACTTTTGGGAGTCCAGGGTACACACAATTATGATATTCCATATTATACCAATGCTGACTTAACTTTTGTTACGTCATAATACATACGCGTCACAATCCGTATAAAACCAGAAGTTTTCCGAGATGAAAAGCGAGGGAAACAGAATGCTGCCGGTGAATAGTTTGATGACTATTTCACCATGGGCAGATAGCACAAAAACTATTTCACAGTAGGGGCTGTTTGGAAAAGATAGCATGTTTATTCGTCATGTTTTTATATTGAACAAATTCACAGAGGTATAATAAATTTAACTTTTAAAACTGGATTGATGATATTTGCATGTTTTGTATTATCCGCAACCTGCCTCAACGCCCAGTCAGACGACTAAAAGCGCCTCTAATTCTGAAGAGTTCCGTAATAGAAATATAATGTATTGTGCTACAAGCATGTAAAGACACTCTTTTGTTGTTTTAGTAAACTAATTCCTTGCTCCTAAATGTACATTTTTTAAACCATATTTAACAATCCGAACTTTTCAAGTGACAGTCAAAATGTGTTTTCCAGTGACGTTTTTTCAGAGAAGTTGACGGAAAAAAATCTAGTTTACTTTGCAATATCATTCTTAAAAAATTGAGATTTTAGAGATGTTGATGGTAAATATTTCAACTCAAATAAGCTGGGATCTACGCAAAAGATCTGCTATTTCTAAAGTTTAATCATGCTATTTCCAAAGTTTAATCAATAATAATCTGTTTTAAAAATCTGCTGGATGTGTTCAAATAATCTGCTTTTGTGCTTTAATTAATTGGGTTTTTTTTTTTTTTTTTGGGAGGGGGGGGGGGTCAGAAAATTATTTTCTTTATTAATGAAATACTGCTAGACAGATTTAATATTAATTGTACTGCTATAAGGTTAAATCATAATGTATCTTAGTCCAGAGAAAATGATAAATCGTTAACTTTAAATTTGATTCACAGACAATTTGTATTTCTATGCAACTCCCCCAATCATCAAAAGTATATTTTTGACAAAACATAGCATAGGTTAACAAAACATTTTTAAAAACTATGTAATATGACTGCGTTTACTATGGGTTAGGGGACCACCTTTGATTCAGAAGGGGGAAGATTTTTTTCAAGTTAGGTTTATTTTCATGGCAGGACATATTATTTATTGCCAAAATGATCTTTAGGGAAAATTATTAATTTTCTTCTTCACAGAAAAAAGTCTGAAGAGCAAAGAAAAAAACAATAATAATAAATAAAATGAGGGAAGGGGGAGGACTTAAATCGGTAACAATTTTTTAACCCATATATAATACGTATTATGCTATAGGCTTCAAAAATTATTACTGAAATAACGACCTGTGGATGGGAATTGTAGCTATTATTCAGTAAAGGTTATTTTTTTTCTTTTAGCCAAGGACATATTATTCAGTTTGGAAAGATTATTAGTGTCTATAGTCACATTAAGTTTAAAAAATCATTTGCTTTCTAACGCCGTATTCATTGCAGTCCTCCAGTATATCACTCTGACTGATCGTGAGACACAGTAATTCTTTTTAAAAAACCAAATTCATAATACTAGTAATTCTACCTGATATTTCAAGTTTATCTTGAATCCCATTTTGAAACTACTTACTGACCTTAGACCTTGAGGCTAATGGTTATATACAAAGCTGATTTCCTTTGTTATGCAATCTTGTAAATTTCACCATTTTTCACATGAGCAAGATTATTCTTTTGCATGTAGGAAATATATAGAGGCTAACATTTGTATGCACATTATATAAACAGGAAAAAGCAGTTGATTTTACTTGAATTCCAGGATATACAGAGCTGTATGCTGACAACTTGTAAACAACTTCCAGTCATTTTTGTACAATGATTTTTTTTTTTATCTTTCTCACTGAAGAGCTCACAATTATAAAAGGGAGATAATTCAATTTCAAAGTTAATGTCTGCTAAAAAATGCAAGTTTGGAAAAAATTTAGATGCACGAGAATTTTTACAGAGCGCCAATTTATGCAGAATAAACTTGAAATAAAAAGCAGTAAAATCTGCAAACACATTTTGAAATTATATCATTTGAATGGAACAAAACAACCAACGTGTTTGATTTGAGCTCCTGTGAATTAGCATATCGAAAAACCCTCGAACTTTTAAATACCCATACCTGGTAAAAAGGGTTCTGCATCGGTTCGAAGATGTGCACAAGTCAAGTGAATACACCCTGAATTATTTATTGAAATATGCATCACAAAAAAAAAAAAACTCCTAAAAGCTCAATAGTAAACACACTGTCATTACTCCGTACAGACTAGCACGTCATACAAGTCCGTGCTCCCCAATTTTGGTCAGGGAAAATATCACAAGTGGAAAGAGAAGTTATTTGGTATTTGCGGGCAAAGGGGTGGGGTGAGGGTATTATAAATGCTATTCATAAGCTATAATTGTGAATTGTTATCTATATGTAGTTCTAATATACATTCTATACAAAGTCATGCATATAGTCTGCAGTTGGTTTGCGTGCAAAATTCATTTTAGTAAAATTACTGATTATTTTTTGTACTAATCTCAAATCTAAACCAAGTAAATGGTGTAGGTAATTATTTACTTCAAATCTTAAAAGCAATTAACCAGAATACAAATTTTTATGTGTCACTATCGTTCTTTAACACACAAACACAGGGAAAAAGGCCATCCCCTGTTAATTTGATTTTTTTAGGCGAGGGGGGGGGGGCATGCAAAAATAATTGCATGACCCTTATCTAAATATTTTTGGAAGACAGACATTTCTGCCGAATTCAATTTTAATTTTTTTTTAAAAGTGAACACCACCATAAAAAGTGCATTTTGAGGAATGTAACTGTTTTATAATTATGTTGTTATATAGAGTCTTTCAATTTCATATCCCCGCCTATAAAACTAGCTATTTTTTTTTAATATAAAAATAATTTCTTTAGGGGTATTTGGGGGATAATTTTAAAAAGGATAGGGAACTTACACTGGTTGAATACGGATAATTTTTATTTTTTTCTTTTGTATATTAACCCCCTCTCTCTCTCTCTCTCTCTCTCTCAACCATACGTTAGGGCAATAATAGGGGGAATCCTACGCACTTTGTGCTGTACCTTTATTAAGCCTTAGAAAATAAGGATTTTTTTTCAGCGGATGTTAAACTTCATAAATTGAATTATAATTCAATTTGGAAAGAATTTTAAACCAAAGCCCAAATGAAAGAGAAACTAAGGAGTGAGCAAAAAGCTCACTAAATATACCCCGCCTCCAATATGGTTATAATGGCAAAGCCCATATTTTGCTGTTGCGTAAACCCAAAAACGATTCGGATAAAAAGTAAAATAGGAGGTACACAATGGTAATATGTAATAAACCTAAGATTTTAGAAAGTTTCATTAAATTTCACAAAGTGGTATAAGAGGATTTGCAAAGAATGGGTACCCCAAAGCGTAACGACAGGCGGCAGACATAGCGATAACTATAACCCTCCCACTTTTCAACCCGGATATAATAAACGTAAAAAAATACATCACAGGGAAAAGGAACATTGGGAACTATCTTCTCAAACGCATTGGCGTCGGAAACAAATTGAAAGTGGGGGGGGGGGGGGGGGATAAATCAAAGAAAACTGACAAGCTAAAAAAATAAGGAATGGAAATGTCCTTTTAAAACAAAGGGGGGGGGTTGTTTAGAACTGCTACACTTGTCTGTGGAAAGTGGGGGGGGGGGGAAACCTACGCAGCAATGGTCAATGTTATATAAGTATTTATTTGTAAAAAAAAAAAAAAAAAAAACCGCACACCCCCGGTTCTGACGCCTATGTCAAAAAGGGTTTTCGAACCTGGACCTGGACAACAGACAAGAGAATTTTTTAAAAAGAAAATTTTAGGTAGAAAGATGAATTCTCACGGGGGATTTGCTCTCTCTCTTATATATATGTTTTTTTAAAAATATTAATTATTTATGTCTAGAAATTTAATTCACATTAAATTTATTTTCATTATCATTGTACCACAGAATCAAACCGAAAAACCCCCCGCAACAAGTTGCGGAGGATAATGTTTTTACCGTAGTCAATCCCTTATTTTTTGGTCAGCAACTTCTATAAACCACTGCACAGAGTTTTGTCGAACTTTGCAGATATTTATAGGAGACAATGTGTGTTTAAATTTACATCACCAGGAAAATTCCATTTATTATTTTTTCAAATTTCCCCAATTTTAAATTTAATTTTGGTATATCTTGAATATAGAGATTCGCAGTTTGTCAGCGCAAATTCCCCATAAACCGCTGCACACAATTTCGTCAAACTTTGCAGATATTTAGGACACAATTTGTATACAGGATGTGCATATTACAAGGAAATTACATTCTTTTTTTTTTTTTTGGGAATTTCAGCACTTCGACATTTTGGGGGGGCGTGGGTATGTGAATTTGCTCACTTTTTCTTTCATTGGTTAAAATTTATAAATAACTTTAAATCAAATTATATTAGGTCTAATAAAGCCAAGAGAGTGTTAATATGCATGTTTTATTACACTCCCCCCCATCACAGGAAAATATCTTCAAAAAGTGAATGATTCGTAATAATGCATGTTTTTAAAATTTAATGAAGTAAACCATGTAATCATAAATTTTATTTACAACATTTAAGACAAGAGTAATGTTTATTTTTTAAAAAAAAAAAACTTTATTTTTTTTCAATCAACCCCACTGAGTTTCAACTTTTATATTTTCCCTGACCAAAAAAAATGATCGGCTGGGCCACGGGGTCCAAGCATCTTTTACTGTTGAGTTAGCAATGGATTTCATGACTTTGAGGTGTTTTTCAAAAAAGTAAAACAGGATAATTTTTTCACATGTGCACATCCCTTTAAATACAGTATTCAGGTAAATGTTTTATCACTGCGTTTTTGACCTGATGGATTTTTGCTGTACATGAATATATTCCGTGTTAGTGTATTTTGTATATTGACAAATGCATTCAAAAATAATTTAATTCTCGGTATAGTTTATTTTTTTGGTTGAATTCTACTTTTTAAACATGTATTTGGGAGTTTTACTTCTAAAAACAATGCTACGGGGGATGTGTACACGTCGACAGAGGCTAAAAAACACTCGAGTGAAACAGTTCACAAGGCAAATAGCAGGTACAGGTGGCCAAAAACTTCGATTAAATATGGCGGAATTGATGTCTGACAAGGGCGTACAGGAATGTATAGTTTGCAAAATAAAACTGATGCCTTTTTAAGAGTTCATGTCAGCTTTAATCAAAGATTTCTCATATTTATAAGAGAATACCAACAAGGTTTTAATATGCCTTTTAAAATTAGACGTTATTTTCTTACTTTTGCATAAAAAATTAAGTAGCCGCATTTCATTAAAAAACTTTCCCAAAATTATTTTTTAAAAAAAAAAATTTAAAGTTTCCCTGGAACTACTCAAC
>NW_026935141.1:0-6374 GCF_032062105.1 Saccostrea cuccullata | reverse complement strand
ATCAGACAACAGCATTTTTACACACCCCAAAACATATTTTAAAAGAACAAAAAGGTAACACATGCTATTGTTTTTTTCCTCAAAAAGATTTTTTTTATCAAAAAATCTGTAGTAGCTACATGAAAACTTTTGAAGAATAAGGTATTCCCCAGATATTTACCGTGATCACCCTTGACATTTTTATCTTGGAAAAGAAAAAAATGCATGATAGAATGTAATCGTTTACGGAGGTATAGATCGCACCAGCAAGTTCTTATCAAGTTCAATTATAACATTTACCAGAATTTATAATACGTTTGTAAATATAATTTTGCTTAGCTGTCCGATTTTCACCGATGATGCTTAAAGGGGCATAGACACAGTTTCAGCGAAAAAAAATTCAAATTTATTTTTCCATTTTTAAAATCAATTCACTTATGTCTTTCTAATGATCTTAAAAAATTGAACTTCAGCTGTCGAGATACAAGACAGATTTAGAGCTCCAAACCTTTGTTTTGTAAATAGGGTCCGTGTCATGTTTTGTTTACATAGATTTATATACTAATGTGTGTTCGTTCAAAGAAGATAATTTTAATAAAGAAGTTATAGTTCTTATTAAAATTAGACAGTTTCTAGTGATTTGCTGAATTTCATTTTGTGATAAATATATTTTCTATATGTAAACAAAAACAAGGCACGAGCCTTGTTTACATTTTGAAGAGCTTTAAGTTCTTTATCTCTTTTGTTAATTAATAAATGAAGTTCAAATTTTTGCTGATCATTAGATGATGCCTATTATAAGTTAAGAATAGTAAGCAATAAAATTGGTTTAAATAATTCAGTTTAAACTGTGTCCATGCCCCTTTAAATACCATATATGCGTAGATCAACTCATACAAGTGTTTATCGTATGGACTACATATAGTATATTCTGTGTATTAATAGCAATTCTCGGTTATCGCTCTTGACTTCCTTATTTGGAAATCGTCCAGACCTGTTATAATAGGGTGGTGAAAACTGAAACGCAACATAACTTTTCTGTTTACCATGTCTCCACGTGCAAGTCACGTACTAGCCAAATTTACCCTATCTCTCTGTAGTCTGGCTAACTCTCGCCAGAGCCACTGCCAGAGCTACTCTGATCGAACTCAGAACACAGTAAAATAAAAGGTTCCGAACACATTAGTAAGGGTGAAAAAAGTCTGTGATTTTCGACAATGCGAGATCCCACACTGACTGTTTATCGAGGTTTCAAAAACAATATCGCTTAATTGTTCCAATTTCTGCATCTTCAAAATTAAAATCTTAATTTTAAAACACCTCACAGATATCAAGTAAGTCATACCGATGAACCAGAGGCACCAAACTCGCTTGAATTTTTGACCCCCTAGTATATGGGGGTCAAAAATTCAAGCGAGTTTGGTGCCTGTGCGATGAACAGCTTTTATAAAATAAACTATGATAATAATAAACTGGATTTTTCTAATCTTTTATTTAAGGCGGGCAGTTAGATATTATTTATTTTATACATCTATGAAAAGATTTTTTTTTGTGTTACATGACTGTATACATTTTACGCCTCAATGGATGGATTTATTGATTGTATGTTGTTTAAAGTCCCTCTCGAGAATTTTTCACTCATATGACGACTCCACCTTTTGCCGGTGGCCATGGAGAGCTACAAATTTTGTCTTATACTTGGCACTCTGGGGTCTTGAGCAGCGAGGGGTCTTCTTCGTGCCAGCACCTACTGCGACACTAACCTCGGTTCATACCGTCTCATCCGAAGGACTGGTGTCGCATAATATTTCAATTGGTCCGCCTCGTTTAAAGGTCCGGCTGGACCTAAGACTGGCAGTTCCTGTCTTATTCATACGAAACGACAGGTGATCACCGCCATTAAAGCCAGGGATTCCTGGCTTGACAATCGGAACATAACTCGGCCTTTTCCGTCAAGTCGAGAAACTCGACTTGACGGAAAAGGCCGAGTGATGTTGCGATTGCTGGCTTGAGTGATGCGCCATCTATCGCCGCTACTCTAAGATACAGGGTAAATAATCACACAATATTTAAGGCGATCTGCTGATTCAGAGAGACAGCTTTAAACCGATTTATTTCTTCTGCGTTAATTAGATTTGTCAATTCTAATAAATTAAACTACTTTGCAGAGTTGTTGTACTTCTATTTATTAGGTCACCTGAGTAACTCAGGTGACCTATTGCTATCCGTTTTCGTCCGTCGTCGTGTGTCGTGTGTCGTGCGTCGTGTGTCGTGCGTCGTGTGTTAACATTTGAACATTTTCAGCTTCTTCTCTGAAACCACTTAACCAATTTCAACCAAATTTGGTATACAGCATCTAGGGGTGAGGGGGAACAAAAATTGTGAATTTCATGGTCCCTGCCCCCCTGGGGCCTGGGGGGTGGGGCAAAAACCACTTAAATTATTGCAATCTTTAAAAATCTTCTTCTTTATTCCTGGACATCAAGCAGTCAAACTGTTTGCATGATTGTTATCAGCATTGAGTCCTTTACCAAAATTGTGAAATTCATGGCCCTGGGGTCAGGGGTTCTAGTGCTAGGGCGGGGCTATATAGATTATATAGTGAAAATGCATGATTTCTTTGAAATTCTTCTCCTCTGCTCCTAGGTATAAGATAAACTAACCAAGCACTTAGTTATGATGAGCAAGAGTGCCTCTTCCAAAATTGTGAATTTTATGACCCCAGGGTCAGGGGTTCTGGTGTTAGGGCGGGGCTCTATTGGTTATGTAGTGAAAATGCATAAATTCTTTGAAAATCTTCTTCTCTACTTCTGGGTATCAAATAAACTTACTAAGCACATAGTTATGATGAGCAAGAGTGCCTTTTTCAAAATTGTGAATTTTATGACCCCAGGGTCAGGGGTTTTGGTGTTAGGGCGGGGCTCTATTGGTTATATAGTGAAAGTGCATTTTTTCTTTGAAAATTTTCTTCTCTACTTCTGGGTATTAAATAAACTAACTAAGTACTTAGTTATGATAAAAAAGAGTGCCTCTTCCAAAATTGTGGATTTTGTGGCCCCAGGGTCAGGGGTTTTGGTGTTAGGGCGGGGCTCTATTGATCATATAGTGAAAATGCATAAATTCTTTGAAAATCTTCTTCTCTGCATCTGGGTATTAGATAAACTATGTAATTAAATAGAAAAGTTGATCTAGAGTGCCTCTTTCAAAATTGTGAATTTTATGACCCCAGGGTCAGGGGTTCTGGTGTAAGGGCGGGGCTTTATTGGTTATATAGTGAAAATGCATTTATTCTTTGAAATTCTTTCCTTTGCTTCTGTGTTTTATAATGCCTATGATCCAAATATATATATTCATGATGAAGAAAGGGGCACCTAGCAAAATGGCTATTTTTTATGCCCCTTCCCTGGGTCGAGGTGAGGGTGGGGGGGGGGGTACAAAGTCTAAAATTAATTAATACTTGGAAATTTGCTCTTTGGTGTTAATCAACCATTTTATGATAAAATTTGCAAAATTTTGAAATATGTGACCCCAGGATCAGTGGTTCCTTTGGGATGAGGTGTACAACTGGTAATAAAGTGGAAGTGCATTTTTTTTAATTGTACTCTAATCTACCTCTGGGTATTAAGTAAACAGAGTTAGCATGCTAAGTATAAATTATTATAAGCAATGGTACCTCTTTCAAAATTGTGATTTGCGAATTCCATGGCCTCTGGTTTATAAAATGAACCAAATTTAATTGTTTGAAAGTTGTTGCACAATACTCAGGTGACCTACAAGGCCCGTGGGCCTCTTGTTCCAATTAATTTAGGCCATGTAATGAAATGGGGGCTTGCTGATCTGTTGATGTTATATCACGCTGAATATTTAGAATAAATTCAACAAAGTGAAATTTTTTGTAGCCTACATAGAGACTGGCCTGCCTCCTGGTGTCCGCGATATACACGATATTTTCGTGCGTACAGTAAAGACTGGCAATACCAGTCTATTGTACATATAGGCTTTGTATGAAATGTTTAACACTCCTGTGAAACAAAAATCTGAATAAAGGAATTTTTGTATTGTATGTGGAAATGTTAGTGACCGTGTAAGATTAATTGAATCAAAAGCAAATACAGATATTGGTCTAAAGGAACTTTTTAAAAAGTTTGGCGGTATAAGTGTTGGAAGCGGAATTTTTTTCTGTCAGTGCAATTTTTGTACGCAAAGAAAACTCGAGGAAACGATAATATCATCCATAATATAGCACTCTGCACGATCTGTTTTGGTTTCTGAAAGCCGCTTGGTCCGATTCTAATCGCTAAAAAAATATATTCGTTTTTCTTGAAAAATAATTGTCCATAAATTATTTCAACTTTTGTCAAATTATATCCCCAAAGTCTTTTTCTTTTTAAGGATGTCAAAATTCAAAAGTTAAAAAAATAATTTTTGTTAGGTCACACAAAAAATAATCCTTTGTTTACATTGCGTGAAATCACCTTCGAAAAATTAAATTTATCGCTTAGATATATAACTCATGAAGAACAAACCCGAGCATTTTTTCCACAACAAAGTGTACACGGGCAATATTCTACGTTACTAAACTCCCTTTTTAAATTTTTTTTAAAAAATAACTGATTTTACTTTATTCTGTAAATATGCATATTAATATAAAAATTACTATGGATTATATTCAGTTAATTTCTTAATTTTTAAAAGATATATCATGACTTAGGATTCTACTAATGAAAAAAAATACTCAGGTTTGAATTCTCCTCATAATTATATATAACCGATAAAAGTATTTTTTTCAAAGGTGACTTCAAAACAGATCTTAACTTCCCGGCAGGAACTGCTGTTTGTCAACAAGGTTTTTGGTCTATGTTTTCCATGTAAGGATTGTTGTAATAAACTATTAAATCAATCTCATAATTAATTTTTATATATTATCTATGTAATGACATATTTTATTGTTTAAAATAATATGTGCCCGTTTCGGATGAAGCGGCTTTAATTACTGAGTCAGCGAGAATTTTTATGAGCCAATGAGCGCGCCCGGTAGAGGGCTCTTAACAGCACTGATCACCTGTCTGTATATATCGAGGGTCAGACAGGCAAGCCAGTCTAGCCGGACCTCAATCGGATCTCGCTCGCCCTTTTCCGTAACCGTTATTTGTGGGTACGGAAATGGCCGAGTAGTTACGATTGGCCGGACCTAATGCGATAACATATTAAGTCCGGCCTGGCTTTATAAGAAAAGGTCCGCCCTCGGTCAAGGGGAATAACTCTAGTGTAATAATCCCGTAAAGAAACATTTTATTTAATGGATTTAATAAATACCATTTGTGAACGGAGTTAAATTACTCAATTGTTCAGTATGATTACCTATCAGAAATAAATAAATACATTTACAGATTCTATAATTACCAAAGTGAACATACAGTTAAATTGCTGTTTCATTCACATGGTTATCCCTACTCTAAGTATGAATAAATTAAAACAACTAGACCACAAGTGTATATCACAGTTTATTTACTGCCTCGATATAGGTATGGTTAATATTTACTAAGTCCTTTGTCAAAAATTATAAACAGAAAAATAAGACTAAAAAAAAAATAATCGAAAGTTTACTTTAAATAATTATATTTACTCTAAATCAATCTTAAAAGATTTCTCAATCAAAAATCAATAAAATTTCAATGAATTTCAATCAAATTAAAAATCAGTCAATTTCCGAAAAATATCCTAACTCAAAAAAAAAAAATCACTTGCAGTTAAATCACTGCATCAGTCATTATCCCTACGATTTAAATTTATAAATAAAAACCTAATCCTAAACAATAATAATAAAAAAAAACTAAAAAAAAATAAATTGGGACGTAAATCGTACCAACTAATCTCCTAAAACCAATGGTAAAAAGTATCTGCCAAATGTCAAACCTCTATATTTATACCAAATACCAAACGATAGTCAAATATCGCGGCAATATCGACAATCAATCATGCGATCAAAATCGTGACATGTGATAGGATAACCCAAAAATCGCTTTCTGAAAAGCGCCACCTAACGTGTGATACAAGAAATCATTGTAAATAAGTGATAAACTTATCAATATTCAACATCTTCTAATTCTCCGTACATAGCACAACATAAACAAGATAATAATTAAATCATCGAGTATAATACGTATTAAACAACTTTCAATCGATAATTTCAATAATACATAATGTTAAACCAACTTTTGACCACATCAAACAATCAACATTCGAGCGTAAATTTATCGACTACATTAACAGTGAGCTAACCGGAACCGAGCAGACAGAAAAACATGTGGCTGCACATACACTTCGCATACAGGCCGAATAGCACAGGTAACATTAATTAACTTAGATTAAACGTAACAACAGATTAAGTACAA
>NW_026935140.1:0-64743 GCF_032062105.1 Saccostrea cuccullata | reverse complement strand
TCAACATTTAGCTATGTCGACGACGTATTGTCAATTATCGATGGTTATTTCCATTTTATGTTGATATGATATATATACTGGTGAGTTTGAGTGCTTCATATTTTGATATTTTACTTGAAAAGACATTAATGGCAATCTAACACAAGCCGTATGATAAACGTGATGACTCTGACGTTACAATCGTCAACTTCCCTTAATTATGCAGCAATATACTTTCATCACCTGCATACGGAGTTTATATATCTCAGTTGATTCGATACGCAAGAGCATGCTCTACATATGAACAATTTCTAAAACGAGGTAACTTATTGACAGACAAGTTGATGAAACAAGAATACCAGCAGACTCGTTTAAATAAATCTTTTCGTAAGATCTATAGTCGATAGTCGCCCGCATGGCACAGTTATCACAGCGTCTGGTTTACAGTCGCGAAGTAAGGAGTTGATCCTTACGTCGCGGGTTCGAATCCCACTGTGGGACGTGGACACCGGTCCCTCGGATGAGACCGTATAAACCGAGGTCCCGTGTCGCAGTAGGTGCTGTCACGAAAAAGATCCCACTGCTCAATGGCCCTGAGTGCCGAGTATAGGAAAAATTTGTAGCTCTCCACTGGCAAGTGATGACGTCTCTATATGAGTGAAAAATTCTCAAGGGACATTAAATAACAAACAATCAATCAATCAATCTATGTTGATACAATGACCTTGTCAGCAAATACCGTTTATCATTGAGTCAAATGCTGATTGACGTTTTTTATACTAATTGTAAGTGCATTATTTATAAACTGAATTGAAGACGGATTTTACCGTTATTTCCCGATCATGACAAGGAGCACACGGCATGTGTTATCAGTCAGCAGGGGCTGATCACACCTCCATGGCACCTTATCCCAGCTCTGATGTTTTGGAGGTCCATGTTTGCTCTGCTCCTATTTTGTATTGCTTTATGGACTTTTGGTCTTGAATACTGTTCATTATCTCCATATGTTTCCTTCACGGGAGTTTGGCGCCTGTGATTCATACAATTTATTACGCGCATTAGTTATGTGTACAATTTGCTTAACACACATGTGCCTAATTATATTTGGTCTGAAATAGTAGAACAGTGGTCAATCTCATAAAAACTATAAACAAGTCAATTCTATGAACAAGTCTGAGGGAATGAACAAGGACCCAAAGAAATTCCAGAGATGGAATCAGGAGCCAAGGCGGAAAATATCCCCTGTTGACTGGTCATACCCACTTTGAGCTCTCGATCAAGTACACAGAAAATCCGTACAAAAACAAAGGCCTTACAATTTGCATTACCGAGGACTTCCATGTATTTTAAAATTCACACAGGTTCGTAAATTAATGTTTAAGGACCCTCTCTATACCATTGCAAAATGTTTTTTGGACATTGAGAAAAATATATTCTATAAAGGGGTAGATATTGAGTTAATTTATTTAATTTCCACTATATGGTACTGGGGAGGACGTACTCAATACGACGAAAAGCTGAAATCCCTTTAAATAAATTCAATTATTTAAAATATGGAATATTGTCCAATCCGACCGCTTTCTTCGGTTTTGTTTCCTTTAAATAAATTCAATTATTTAAAATATGGAATATTGTCCAATCCGACCAATTTCTTCGGACCCAGTTGTATTCGGATTTGACAATTTTTCTACACTACAAAACAATCCTGTTTTGAGACCAAAAAAACTGGAACACCAAAACACCAATTACTAAGTCATTGAAACGCTATTGTAAAAGACTAGTACTGAATCGAATGCAAGACAGAAGGAAGGAAACAAGAAATCAAACGAGTGTAACAGATAAATCCCATAATCACTCCCTGCAAAACTCGTTTCTTCCGTTAAGCGTTAGTTTCTTGCATCCTTATGTTTTACGTCCTTGTTTTATGTTTCATTTTCCAATTTTCCGTTTCATTGATTATTAAAATGTGTATTGGATAAGACAAACTAGGTTAGAATACAGTGCCATCTGTATTTGTTTTTAACATTACTTTTAATCCGAAAATGAGAGGGACTATGGTCCTGCTGGAATATCATGCATTAAACATCTTTTAAATATTTAAAATTTCCTCTTCCCATTAATGTGTTAAACTCGTTAATCTTGAATTCAATGATTAAGGAATTGTTTACGTGGAACGTTTCACAAGAATATTGATTTCATAGTACGTAATCGCATGTTTTGTTTAGTTTTCCCCTTTCATATTCCCATAGTATGTACCTGAAACAAGTTTTTAAACCAAATTTTCAAAAATGCAAATTTTTTATTTCAAAAAAGATTTTCATTGTTCATTAGTTTTATGAAATAATCTTAATACACCAAAATCTGATTATACTTATATGTTAGATCCACTCATTAATGTGGCGAGTATACGAGTGGATAGACATGAAACACCTAATTAATACACCACAGCATTCAGTTTACCTTCATTTCACATTTGGTATATATGATCTTTATAAGGAGTGCATTTTCTTTCTTCAAATGGCACATTTGACCACTTGGAGGAACTGTAATGAAATAAAAACAATATTTTATTAATATCATTATTTTACGTTCTTGTTTTATGTTTCATTTTCCAATTTTCCGTTTCATTGATTATAAAAAATGTATTAGATAGGACAAACTAGGTCAGAATTAATTTCCATCCATCCTTATTTTTTCAAAACATTATTTTAAATCCGAAAATTAGAAGGACTTTGGCCCTGCTTGAATAGCATGCATTACTTTTATTAAATACTTATTAAATATTTTGAAAACTTCCTGTTCCCATTTGTAATGCGTTGAATTCATTTCTGAATATTGAATTTTATACAAAATTTCAACAATCTAAGAAAATTTATAGAGCGTGTGTGTTCAGGAACAATATTGAATATTTCATTGATATTCACTACACATTATATCAAAATATTTATCCTGAACACACATAGTACTTTTATTTAAAATATGCAAATGTTTTTTCTGCAAAATTCATAAAAAACTGAAATTTACTTTTTGTGACGTCATTACGTACATATGACCCCTTATGAAATTATTCACTTTGGTATGCACACTGTTGGTTAATAATATAGTTCTTTCCTGTTCCCATTAATGCTTGAATTCATTAATATTGAATTTTATAAAGCAAAGTATTGATTTCACACTAGTAGTACAATTGCATGTTTTCTTTTGTTTTCCCTTTCCCCCATGTTTTTTGTAATAAGTTTCCAAAAAAAAAAAAATTTCATTGTCCAATAGCTTTATGATATATTCTTAATACACCACACTCTGATTATACTTAAGTTATGTTACATGTAGGTCCACTCATTAATGTGGCGAGTATGCGAGCGGATAGGCATGAAATTTAATACATCACAGCATTCAGTATACTGCATTTCAGAGTTGGTAAATATGATCTTTATAAAGAAGGCATTTTCTCCGTTCAAACGACACATTTGACCATTTGAATGTACTTTAATGAAATGAAAACAATATTTTATTCATATTTTTTAAGTAAACTATATGTTTAAAAAAAAAAAAAAAAAACAACAACAACATATAGTTAAATGAATGAACACATATCAAATATAGTTTTAATAATGTACTTTTATTTATAGTAAGGTAATCTACACCCTAATATTGTTTATATAAAATAGATACATTTTCCCAGCTGAAATAAACAACTAAAGGCTTTTTTAAAACTTATTTGTGAGGGGAAAAATATAATGTATGGAAATAACGAAGAGATTTCAAGCTAAAAGTCCATTTTAACAATACAAACGAGGATCAGAGCACGCACGGACCTCTAAAACGTCGGAGGTGGGATCAGGTGCCATTGAGGAGAGAGCATCCCCTACAGACCCCGCCTTGTGCACATTGTCATGACGTGGAAATAACGTAAAAATCTGAATACGATTTAGTGTGTAAAAGTTTGCTTTTATAACTTTAAATGATTAATTGCCATGAAGAATCTTTGCTATAATGTTTTCTTTGTTGGTAATTATAATTTGTAATATATATTTTTAGTTAAAATAGTTAGTTTTCTTGATGTTGCATATTGGCAGGGATATATACTCTTTCAGTAATGTTTAACATCGCCGTTTTAAGCCAAGTTAATAAATTTTTTGTATTTTTTATATGTATCTTTTTATACACTTTATTAAATAGATAAAATTGCCCCCCCCCCTTTTATCACTAGAATCGCACTGTACAAAATATACATGGGTACAAATATTTTATTTGAAAAAAAAAATCTATTGCTTAGAGTGAAACCTTTCAGATTATAGGCGTTTTCTTGACATTCTATTGAACAATTAGATATATTTTATCTCATAATCTAAACACTTGTTTTCCAGATCAGCATTTGCATTTGCATAATCATGTTGTGTAAAGGATATTAATCGATGCAAGACAGAAAGAAACATGAAAACCTATGTCTGTAACAGATAAATGCAGTAATCACTCCCTGCGATCCTCTTTTATTCCTTCAACTCTATTTTTCATGTCCTTGTAAGATTTCCCTTCCTTTGTCATAAATCATTGATAATATTACGTACATGTATATGATATGACAAAATGAGTCGTGATACTCAGTAATTTCTATCCTGGGTAAGTTGTTTTATCTTCCAGAATTCAGTTTTTAAGCTGAAATGAAAGACCATGACATCTATTACTGTGATCTATGCGCATAATAATTCTGGATTAAAATCAAGAGCATTGCGATCTTACAATGAACGTTTATTTTGTTGTTGTTTTTTATTTTCTATATTTTTTGTTATATTAATACATAATTGTTGTATGTAAAATTTGATTTCATTTTCGGAACAAAGCATTATCGATTACCTTATTTTTGATTCTCTAATTTCAAGTTTTTAAAGTAGGGTTCGATATCAATTCCACTATTTTTCAATTAATGATATCTACGTTCACGCCTAAAATCCATCGATCAATGAACAGTTCATACAGATTCTATCTTTTATGTTTAGGATATTTATTTTACTCTACATTCTGAACGCGCAAAAGCTTGGTAATGGATATCTTTTTTACCGGTAATGCAATAGAAAGCATGTGATCGTTTTGCTTTAAAAATAAGGACAAATCATATTCATATATTTTATTTTCTTTGGTTGCTTGACCAAGTTGAAAGTTTTATATTGTTATTATTGCAGATTTTCAGCAGCACAAATTTTGAGGTAAGGAAATTTATATTTTGATTTTTTTATCTAAATTCTTTTTCATTCAAAGCAAAGAATTTACAATTAGCACCTAACATTTATTTATAATAATACACTATACTGATTGAGTGAAAAGTAAATTACCGGTTTAAGGAATGGATTTTACAGCTAATAAAGTTATACTGGTATTACATGGGTTGGAAAAGTTTACGCTTTTATGACAGTTTACGCTTTTTTTACAAACCGCGAAGCGGCGCATAAAAAAGCGTAAATTGTTCCAACCCAGTATAACTTGGCTAGTTATTTCATTCATTCCTTATTTAGTCCAAGAAATTGTTCTCTTCCTATTACTGAATTTGTATTTATTTTAACCTTTACTTTCAACAACCTTGTACATGTTTTTGTGGCAGCAGAAAGCGTAATGTCATTCTAATTACTGGGTGAGAAATTTTTTGTTTTTAAATTCGAATTGGTTACATCACATTTAGTGACTTCAAAAATATATACATACATGTGAATGCATACTACAAAATTACTTGACAAATGTAAATACACATAAATTTATTTTTACATAAAACTTATCAATGATTTTTTTTAACATTCTTGCTTGATTTGCTCGTCACTATAAATGCATCCGGTACGTCTTTTTAAACTACTTGATAGATGTAGAGGATATGATTTAGGTAAAGCTTGTTATGGTTATATCTTTGACATTAACTCGAAGATTGTTGACTGTTTGCTACATACTCTACCGACAAACTCGTTATACACAAGTCTCCAAAGAAAATTATTGTGAACATATACTGAGTTTTATAATGTTTCTGCTTAACAGTTCGAGACGTTTCTTTCTAGTAGTGAATAGATTTTTTATAGAGAATAACAAGATCATGTGATTTACGAAAAAAGGACTTCAAAATATATATCCGGGTCCCAACACCATAAACTGAGAACAGACTTAAGTTAAAATTCTAAGCTTTAATATTGTCAGTCCCATTCGATGTGTTAGCTTAAAAGTTTGCAAATGTGCAATATACTTCAATTGAAACATATGTTGAAAATTTTGTTTCATTATCGAAATAAATTCGTTTTGAAAGTTGTATCGATTTGAAATTTTGACTTCAGTTTGTTCTTAGTTTATGGTTTTGGGGCCGGAAAGGGTAAAAAGAAATGAAGCTTTTTACATTTATGTATATAAATCAAATCAAATTTTAAGTTCACAAGTCCTTTGAATCAATACAAGTTGGAAGCATAGCAAACACAGTCCTTTCAAACCACTAAAGATTAGATCAGGTGTCGTGTAAGGATTAAGTTTTCCCTGTTATTCGGACAACCTTGCCTATTACACTTGTCATGACTTGGAAAGCAAAAAATATTATTGAGAATTCAATAAAAGCCTAAAAAAAATATGAAGAGAATGTCAGTCAAAGTTGTATTTAATGAAACTTTTCTTGACTGACAAGGTCATAATATTGACTTTAGGATTTGCTAAATTTTGACTTTATGCAAGACAATTGGTTTTCTTGTATCTTCAACTTATTTGTCTATTGCTTTCCTTTTAGAAATTGCTCTTGTATATTGACTCTACTGGGAGTAACAAATTATATAAAAACAATTTCTTAAATTAGGTAAGTTATTGTTAAACAAGTTGATTAAGAAAATATATTAACAGTCTCGTTTAAAGTCATATGCATGATTTCGTAAGTTCTTTGGTCGATACAATGACCTTGTCAGCAATTACAATCTGTCATGAGGTCAATGCTGAGTGACATTTTTTATACTTCTTGTTAGGACATTATTTAAACACAGCATTTCGACAGATGTTTCCATTATTTCCCCTTCATGACACGGCGGTTGTGACAGGTTGGCAGCTGATACTTGCACCTCCGTGGCATCAGATCCCACCTCTGATGTTTTTTTAGGTCCGCCTTTGCTTTGTTTCCAAATTTTTATTGTTTAATGGACTTTGAGCTTAAAATCTGTTCGTTATTTCCATATATTTCATTAAAAAATTAGTTAATATCTTATAACTGTGATCTGTAGGTCAAAATATGACTTCTTCAAAACGTATTAATGTGCTTGAAAAGTTTATTTTATACAATTTACGATCCTCGAATAGATATTTTCTTTAGTTATTTTTCGCTGTTTTTCCAAAGAATTGAATTATAAGATATATAAATATAATAGCCACTGAAATAATACTTGTTTGATAGGGATTGGGACATATTCTCTTTTATACACCGTCTTAAAGAGTAAATTTTCCCAGTCAAGGTAACAAAATATTACTTAAATACCTAGTAAATTTACCGGTATTTCAATAGATCATCAACATTAGCTTGCTGAAATAATTGAAAAGAATTAAAAATTATGAATGTGATACATCTTTGAAAAATGACTAATAAATCATTAACCTGCGTATTGTTATTACTGAGTATCTGTCGTGAGTATTTTGAAATGCAAAAAGTGTCAAATTTAAAAAAAAATGTTGGTTACAGTCACACCTGCTGTTACGGCCACCCTTAATCAGCGGCCACTCGTCATGAACGGCCAGTTTCAATCCCGCCTGTTCATTTTTTCACTATATTTTAACTCATTTAAGCGGCCACCTGTCTAACGTGGCCAGTGGCCAGTGTTTTTAGGTCCCATGCGCTCAACATGCCTGTTTTAAGTGGCCATTTTGTCTGTTTAGTCACATGACTTCCGTCTGGCCACATGACCTTGTATCCTCGAGAAGCCAAACATGAACAGCTGATAATGAGTAATTACTGATAATTGCGGGTGTAATTTGAATTCATTCAAGATTTAATGATTTAATTAATATGATTAAATAATTTACTTTTTACAAATTTTTTTTTTCTTTTTTGTTCTTTATATACGAAAGTAAGTTGTTACACAGCTGTTGATTACGGTTATCAATACATTAAAATATACTACAATTTCGCCCGAGGTTATCAAGCCAAGTGGCCAGTCTCGGGTTATAGCCCTACTATGCTATATAATATATATTCAGAAAAACTAAAAAGCTTTACACAGCATCAGGAAATTTTGTTGAGACATTTCATGATTTCGTGTGATGTAAATTCTATTGCTGTGAAACTTTTAAAATTACCATCACAAAACAACAATAAAAAACAATTTTAATAGATTTCTTTCCTAAATTCATGTAAAATGAACTGTAACAAAAGGGATCTCTTGTGACTTTAAGCTTCCTAATTTTTTATGTGTTGAAATTGTGGATTTGGATACGTTTGAAAGTAAATTAATATACAATTGTGATCGCAATTTTTTATTCCTTGGTTTGAAACCTGGAATAAGTGGCCACCTGTCTTATGTGGCCAATTTGTCATTCTCCCACAAGTGGCCTCTTAAAACAGGTTTGACTGTATTTTAAAGGTTGTTTTAATTTGAATCTTTGTATAAAAAAAATCAGATAAATTTCTTGATTTTTTCCAAAGATACTTTTATGCAAAATTTAAATGGAAACTCTTTCCTCAAAGAGCAGGTGTTTACTTGAAGGATAATGAAACCAAATCATAAAAATTTCGATTAAATACTTTGATGGAAATGGGTATTAGGATGAAAGTGTATCAGAAGGATTGTGCTAATTACAAATTAACCAAAGCAGATATGATCTTGCTTTAGTATTACGTTGGAATTTAAATTCTACACCTTTGATGTCATGGAAAACTTTCATTTCACAGCAATCATCAGATTTGTGTTAATTCAAAGCGCGGTTTGATATATAAGCTAGGATAGAGAACTTTAATCCATTTTTTTTTTGATTGACGTTTGTTCATTGTTTATCTTCATAGGATACATTAATAATAAATAGTAGAAAGTATCTATTGATGCTAGGTCGAGAGGTATGCTATAGAAAACCAAATTTTTTGATTGAAAAAAAAAATAGTAAAAATAACGTCATTGCTAGCATCTATCCGAACGTGATGTACGTCAGATTTCTCTTTAAAAAAAAAATAGCCATGATCAGTGACAAGACCATTCTGGAGCATCAATTTTACTAGGAAATATTGACACTCGTTTTAATAAGAATCATTATGAACAAATTGGATTCCTTTAAGCGCTATGAAGCAACATCCTCTGTTGTAGTTGATGGACCATGCGATTTTCAATGACATTTTTTGAAATAGGTTTCCTTTTAATTTTTTGATTAATGTTTCTAATTGGCAAAACAACGGATTAATAAACCACAAAAGCATATCAATTTTTTTGCTGTTGAAAATACATGTAACTGAAATTTTTGGTCTTATTACAAAAGGGTGGTCGTTTGAACTTTTCATTTGTCTAATGGTTGATATTGATTTTGTAAATGTCTCAAATGCAATGAAAAGGTATGATTTGTTTAATGGCCCGGCATTAATGTAATCAACACATTTCAGTAAAATCAAATCAATTCATTTAAGATTCACATCTCTCGAATAGATTTTTTTATGGAACATTAAGGGTATTGTAACTTTCCATTGCTAAGGAATTTGAATAGTACGGATCATTTGCAATTATTCTGCAAAACATGAATCGAGTTTTATTTCTATTATATAAGGAAGAACACCATTTTTAAAGACAAATATCAAATCATTCAATTTATACATGGCTGTTGAAAAATCTTTATCATACGAAACATGAACTTTTCAGGTATCAGATAACAATGTCTGCTCAATATTTTATTTATATCATTATTGTCTTAATCAATATGTTTTCAAGAATAAACGAGATACGATAAGTTTATCAATAATTAACATCCTCTTGTTCTATGGAAATAAAATATGTAACAGTCTAGCTAGGCCATCGTTTTCTAACGGTAGTTGGACATATTTTTATTTTCCCTCTACACTTTAAATGAAATATCTTTTAAAATATAGAAATTAGAATTAATATCATGTAGAAGATTAAATTTTGGTGAAGGCATATTGGTTGGTTATCAGTCACAGTAAGAATTCACGTTTGACATAGGACTAAAATAGGATAAAAATCAACTTTCTCAGGCAGAGCAAAGATTAATCTTTAAAACTCATCGAAGTAGTGGCCCAAAATTTTCTCATTTATAGAATTTTATTTCAGTAAACGGGATTAAGCGTTATATAGATTTAAGAACCACATAACTTGCAAGAAATACAATAGAAAGCTCCTAAGACATCGATGAAATTGCTTTAATAGAAATATTACAATAAGTTAATCAATGTCTTCCTTGGCTTTCTTAGAGGGCATATTAAAATTTATACATTTTCTTTCCTCTTTTAAAGCTATAATACAAGCGGTTCAGTGGAGCCCGTGTAATTTAATTAGATCAGAATGAATGATTCACTTTGATTATTTAAAGTTCCTTGTTTTAGTTGTTATTAACAAAAACAGTAAAATCGATGGAATTAACAATCTCCTGTTTATTTTCAATAAGTAATTAAACACTCGATGGGAACTGGTCAGAAGGGCATTATGGTCGGGTTACTGACCAAATAAAAGTTTCCAAAAATCTCATCCCTATCTAACTGACATTAGAAAAACTTGTCAAGCATTGTTTACGCTTCACAAGTATGCCAGATTCGGTTTCAATGGGAAAAAAGAGTTTTATTTCTGTTTATTTACGTTTGTCAAATAATGTACTTTTTTCATCTCTAAGGCTAACACAATCCGTAAAAATGAATTTTAACAAATGCTTTATATATATAGATAGAAGTCAATATCTTGAGGAGGGAATAAAGGAAAAAGAACGCTAGGTAAACTGAAAATGGTAATTGAGGTAATGAAGTTGGTTCAAGTACGAATGATTAAAAGTGGATGTCACTTTGATTCTTTTTATAAAAAAAAAACACAACGTATTATTGAACTATTCTGCAGTTATGCATTACAAAGTAGGTCATATGGAGACGCCACCACTTACCGGTGGAGAGCTGCACATTTTGTGCTGTACTCGGCACTCAGAGCAATTGAGCAGGCAGAGATTTTCGTCATGCCAGCACCTAGTGTGACCCAGGACCTCGGTTTATACGGTTTCATTCATCCGAAAGTTTGGTCTCCACATCTCACAGTGGGATCGAACCCGCGACGTCAGGATTAACTCCTTACTCCGCGATTCTAGAGCAGACGTCTATAACCATTGCGCCATGCAGGCGACAAAAAGGAGGATATGAAGTTAATGATAAACATGTACATGTACTAGCATGTAGCTTTTAAAACTAACGCTATACTCATTTGTACATGTATTTAAAGAAGCCTTATAGGCATTAAGCAAAAAACCAAATAGGTTTAAACTTCAGTCCGATTCGTTGCTCTTCCAGGTGAGACCTCGGGGAGTTTGCAAGATCATATTAATGTCATAAATATTCATTATAATAGAGAATATTACATACTAAAATCCATATCATATGTCATATCAGCCCGAGTGGCACAATATTAGCCCGAAGGTCGAAGGCCCGAGGGCTCAAGTGACATATTTTTTATATGAATTTAAGTATGTAGTATTCTATTTATCATATATTTAAAATACTTAAATTCGCGAGTTCACATATTGTAATTGAATGTTTCGTGCCTGTTTGTGACGTTTATTTTAAAATCTAACAGAGTCAATTTTAGGTAACTGAAAAAAAAATAAGACCACGCATGTCATTCAAGAATCGTTTTACATGAATATTTAAATAAAATCAAGTAAATTAACTTTTATAACGTTACTTCCGGTTTGATATGGATTTTTGCAAGTCGGTCCGATACGTGATATGGATTTTCGGACCGGTCCTTGATATGGGGTATTGTGACGTCACTCGTATCACACAGTGCAGAATCGGTGTATTTACCACTAAGTAAATGATAATTACAAATTGTACGAGGACCATTTAAAAAGTTTTGTACAACAAAAGGAGTCCCTTGATACATTTTGGACGTTTCTTTTTGAATTGCTGTTTAACTTTATGTATATTTTACATTTATACATTTTTCCACTAACGCTCACCTTCTTGGGTATAGGAAATTGTTACACTCCCCTATCAAAGTAACAAGTACACTGTAACAAAGCGTTTGGCATGGACGCTTTCCATGTTTTGTCATCCATACTTTATTATAAAACTTTCTTTGCCGCTTAAAATAATGTAACCACATTTCATCTGTTTCAATGTTAGAATTTTTTCCTCTCTTTGGTTAGTTTAATATTTTTTTCCCACATGAAATATGGTCAGCCTTTTTCAACATTCTGTAAATGAGATATTCATCTTGCAGAACTCTTTCTGAAACCGGTCTTTTGTAAGAATTAAGGATATGAAATTCTATAGATATGCCTACTGTTCGAGCTAAGTCCTTAACCGTGTACGTTGCATCTCTCTCTACTAATTCATAGATTTCCAGCGTTTTTATGTATTACTAACCTTTTAGACTTTCATCATCATCTTACTACTTTTCCAAAACCACCTGGAATCGGTTCTATATGACAGTTGCTGTTCTCCATAAATATTGTAACTTCGAATGTATCTTGTTGTGATTGTTTCACGTCCGTCAGCACAGGCTTTCATGTAGCTTCTCATTTCTGCTGTTGTTCTGATTTTCTTTCCATGATAAATTAATAGAGTATCACCTGTAGGGTATTTTCAAAACTTGATAACTCTTCAAAAACTTAAGCAATCCCTTTTCTGCAAAAGACGGTGTGGCTGATAGAATTAACATGTAATGAACAATGTCAAGTGTGTTTGAAGTGATCTAAATTATTTTTTTGAAGGGTTGGGGTGGACAAAACTTTTTGAATGACCCTCGTGTGTACTATTACAATGGAAAAATAATTCAATTTGAAAAAAGAACAATCGGTGTTTATTTTAAAACAAGCATAAAGAAACATTTCCCCCCATATATTTCGGCATGCATGTTTAAAATTGGTTGATCAAAGGGAAAATTCACTACTTTGTCCTACAAGATGGCGGCCAAGGAGACTTACTCTGAGGCAAAATACATTATAGGAAAACCATCTACGAGTATCATCTCGTATAAAGACCGTTGAATCCACAATAAATGTTTTCTAAGTAAATTGATTATATAAATGTGTTGTAGACCCGTCTGAAGAAAAAGGGCTGCCTCTGAAATTTGAAGCAAAAACTTTGCAAACAATGCAATTTGAAAACCCACATTTAGAAAGTGTTAAACATTACGAGGTCAAGACACCAACCTACTCTTTGTAAATATACAGTTTCTAAACATATTGACTTGAAATGAAGATCGCACAGTATACTTGAAAGCAATTGCAAAATATGCTCTAAATTGCGCATAATACAGATATTTACCCAGGTATTATTGACTGATGAATTGACTTTAACCATGATATTTTCTTTCCTATCTGCATTTGAAATTTAAAAGAATAAACGTCAACATTTGTTTAGAATTCAAACACATATTTTTAAAGTCGAAAGTCAATAGATCTCGCTGCGCATTAATCATTGATGTCTGTCTCCGACGAAACGCACTGACATAATAATGAAGTAAAAGGTTTTTTTCACCTTTTTTCTGATAGGTGACTTGGTGTATTCTATGTTTAAGGTATGTGTTAACAAAATTACTTTTTTCTAATCTTTATACCTGTTTATCTTTTTTTCTTTTAATTGGCTTTTTTGTTTACTGAAATTCATGTTATGTATAACATTATTTAGAAAAGATAAATATAAGCCTCTATGAGACATGTTCTGCATAATTGCTTGAAGAAAGCCTTAGATATTCTTTCATTAAAATTTGATAGCTCTTTTGTTTTCAAATATAATATCTTGTCACTTTTTTTCAAACTCTCTTTCTATTTGAAGCCAAAATGCAATTAAGATCATTTTTCATTCTATAAAAGCAGTTTAAATATGAATGAAATAATTATATTTAAAGTTTAATATACAAGCATCGTTTAATATTTGACGTTACTGGTACATGTATGTTGAGTACTTTTAAGTTCTTTGCCGTTTATAGATGGAAGTTTTTGTCAAAACTATCGCAAGCCAAAGTCAGTAACACATGTATTAATGATCAAATTAATATTTCTAGACCAAATTCATCATAATTTAGTCATAAATAAAAGGCTTTTACTTGTAATTAATTCATTTCTTCCAGTTCGTGATAGAATTAAATATTAAAGTAAATGCTGTCCTCTGATGAAGGCATATTAAGTTCTACATTTTTTGTCTATGTCAATTTCAGAGAATCGAAGCACCTGGACTCCTGATGCGATCTAACCAATGACATTGAGTTTTGCCGATCTTGAGACTGAGACAATTTGCTTGACAAAATGAAAAGTTCCAATTATTAAGTTAAAGGTAAACATTGTTCATAATCATATCTAATGCTACATCATAATTTCAAATAGTATATCATAAATCATATATAGTTTTCGGATCTCACCATGATTTGTATATATTATAAAGTTATACACTATATTTTTTTTACTGAATGATCAGAAACTTTGATGCCCTTTGATTGAATCTTATTCTTTTGCCCGAGTTGTTCCACAGCAAGGTCAGAATGTTTTGTATTTATTGTTTTTTAATGTAAAAGGTGAAGTTAACGAACAGTGACAAAACAATTTATATGTGAAGAGGGCCGTAAACATGGACCCATGGAAATTGCGGAATTAGGATTAGTCTCTTAAGTATTTTAAAACTGATTTTATTGTTAAAATATATCAACAAAATACACGTTAAAAAAGAACTTTTAAAAGTAACTTCCAATGATATTTTATATTTTATTCCACTCATTTTGGAAAACTTAAATGAAATACACTACAAATTATATACGATGTAGGTTTCACTAAAGATTTTCGTATGGCCTACTTTTACGTCACACTTTTGATTGTGAGGTCAAATTTCAAACTTCTTGCTAATTAATCAATTGCACTTGTTATTTGTTGTCAATAACGCTTGTTTTTGCTGATAAATGATAAAAATTGAGCTAGATTTTTATTATCATCTACTAATTTAAGGATTATCAAGCATATTGAGACTGTTGCTAAGGACGAAGTCTATTGTAAGTAAAATCTTAAGTTCAATCTGATACGCATGCGTTCGTGAAAAGCACTTAAGATTTGTCGTAAGAGATTCGTAAGTTAAAATCTTAAGCAAAAACGTAAGAGGTGCCTAAGAGTAGAAAGCATTCCTTGTTGACCGGTGGCACATGCCGTGAGCCCTATGTTAAACGGAAGTTTTATGAAAAAACAATTCAAAATAAAAAGAACAAAAATTGCAGCATGACACATAATATTTGGTTTGCGAAAAAAAGATGTGTTATGTTACGAGTATAGATCTTATCGAAGTCAACAATTAAATGGTATTTTCTCTTACAGATCGTAGTTCAAACTTAAATGTCGGAAGATTTATCAAATGGCTTCCATTAAAAAGCTTTGACTGCATTTCTAATATTTATTGTGCTAAAAGTAAAAAAAATAGTATGGATCCTTTTTATAATCATGCAAATTATATGCCATTGGATGTTCTCAACTAATCAGGAAAGGTCATATTGACTGTCACCATTAATGAGTTCCGTCACATGAATAAATTGTTAAAGTTTTACATGTTGATCACAATATTTCTTTTCGATTGGATGTTTAATTTCAATGAAAAGAATACTACTTTGCATACGAACAGAGAAGCCAACAATGGCTTTGATCACGTGTTGTTGTCTATTACAAATGCTGTGCTAGTAATCAATCTTTCAATGAAATTGATCAGTATGATTAGTATGATTAGTATATTGCTGAATTCTCTATTCCATATGCAAAGTGGTATTCATCTCCTTGAAATCAAACATCGAATCGATGCGACGTGTGAATATAAAAAAGTGACACACTGTTCCTGGATTGATAGTAGGAAGACAGAACCTTTCGTAGTCAAAATCATTTTTAAAAGCAAAGGTCAAACAATTGGTATGAAACAAGTCAGTCAAATACACGAATGGAGAGACGAAATTGAGACCACAAGCCAGTGGGAGGGGGGCAATAATGAATAAAAAGACAATATTGCCAAATTCAAATAAAACTTACAATCTAACCATGGAATGAGCATTGGCTGTCATGATGAGTCGAATTCATCAAATGGTTTTTGAAGAGTTAACAAGAAGACTTCTGTAGGAAAAATGCAAAACTGGTGTGCGCAATGTTTATACCACGCAAATAAAAAGCAAAATTTTTTTTGTGTTTATAGCTGTTTTTTTTTTTAAATTATTCATATAAAGATGTCAAATGCTAAAAATATTGTATCGATCCGTTGTTACTTTCAAAGAGAACCATGGAGAATTACCCTCATAATTTCATATTCAGAGTTTCATATGGATTTTTGCCCAGTCTAATTTATTGCTTTAGATGAACAGTAGTTTGTTACCAAATTAAAGGAGAAGATATTTAGTAGAAACTTGCTTATAAATTTTAGATACCTTGCTAATTATAGATGATAATATGAGACTTAAAGGATGTTGTCATTGAAAGTTAAGATCAAGAGCTTGGATTTCAAAAAATGCATTCTGAAATATTCTTGCAAAATTATTGAAAAGGTTCATAATGTTCTACTAGAAATATATTGTAACAGAGATTATAATATATGGTGACATATTTTGTTCCTGTTCACTAGTTCTTCTTTGAAAGATTATGTGGACATGCTAGATACGGTAAATCATTTTTTTTTATTCGCAAGAACTTTTTTGCGTCTTTACGCGAGTCTACCTTCGCGTAAATATATATATATATATATATATATATATATATATATATATATATATATATATATATATATATATATATATATATATATATATATATATATATATATATATAAAAACAATGACTTGCAAAAATCGTCTAGCTTATAAATGTTCTACTAGCTCAGAATGATTTTTTGAGAAAATATAATGATCTACAGTTACTGTAATTGTGTCGAATATTTGATTATTTTGGAAAATCTTCAAAATACTGGTATTTTATTGATACATTTATCTTACAACTCAACTCAACATATCTATGTTGCCTGGTGATATTGATATCTTGCTTGTTTCATATTCTATAGAAAAATAACATCCATACAGGGAGCAGAAATATACCTGAATAAAAATACAATTTCAATGTTCAAGACCAGCACGTATGACAATATTAAAACATGCCATATTATTGATATAAGTTTAAATTAAGATACCATAATCAGAATTATTCACAATAAAGATAAAATTTGTTTGTCTAATTGAATGTCACGGTCATAAACTTGCTTGTTCATAGAAATAAATTCTATCATAATGATTTATTCACGAGCGAAGTAAATTAAAATAATCAGCAGGGGTATCTATCCAGTCCAAGATCGATTATTACCACAAAATTTAGGGGAAAAAATATCCCCATGCGTTAAATTAAAAGCAATATGATATGAAAATTGTAGGGAATTTAAATATTTAATCTTAATTCACTTGTTTATGTACTTAGAAGGCAATCATATTAATATTACATCCTAAATAGAGGTAAATGTTTTTCATTGTCAAATAGCAAGATCAACGTCGTTATTTTCGTATTACTATTATATCTATGTAAAAGTATATTTTTAAATTTAAAAAAGTTTGAATTTATTTTTACTATTTTTTCCTTATGTGAAGATTAAGATACATGTCGATTTCACAGAAACTCTGAAAATCGTCGTAATGGGAGAATGATAGACATCAATAACTTCATTCCAAGTCCTTTTTTTCAAGTTGCATACACCAGATTTGCTATTTTTCATCATGCATATTCTTGATTTTTCCTATCATTATATAAAGATAGATAAGTGTATTTCTTTCAATTTTTATTTACAGATGTTAATATATAAACAATACATTTACACGGTGCTGATGATTTTACCATTTAATTTACTGGACATTGAGGGTGCTTCTCAAACTGACTGTGAGTATAAAAAACTTTTTTACGACAAAACTAAAAATTTACACTCTTACTATTGTTTTTCTGAAATGTATCGAATATCCAGTAATGTAACATTCTGGTAAAGATTTATGGTAAAGAACACAATTATATCTACGAACTATTATAGATTTGTGTCTATTTTTCGTACAATTTATCAATCCAAATATGTTTGGGAATAAAAGCACTCGAGTTAATGACTGTAGTATGTGACTGGAAAAAATGGCATCGAGTAGCCCTATCTTGATTCTTCCTATTTCAACACATACATGTTTTTCATATATTGTTAACGGCGGGTGTTACCGGTCGGCAGTGGATGCTCACGCATCCATGGTACCTGATCCCACCTCTGATGTTTTGGAGGTCCGTGTTTGCTCTGCTCCTATTTTGTATTGTTTTACGGACTTTTGATCTTGAATACTGTTCGTTATCTCCATATGTTTCATTCTTGTTAAACTTTTTAATGTTATTACGTGATACCTATATTATTTGATATAGATAAACACGTGGATTGTCGATATCACTTTCACTATCACCCCTTGTCTTGGATGGAAGCGTATAACGTTTGTGAAGGCAATAACCAAACATTGTTAAAACTGGATAATGCAGCTGAACACACGCTTTTCAGTTCACTTGCCCGTTCCAGAATTAACGTGATACTGTCATCAACCGTGTAAGTTCTATTTAATTTTTTTGTACATTAAATCATTGAATATTCTCAATTTTAAAGTTTTTACGGAATAACTGTCTGGATTTTGTTAGTAAAAATGACCTTATCAAGCGATTTGCTTGCGTGGTTCGGCTTTATGAATAATAGTATGATGCAAGCCAATTTTTTGTTCAACATCATAAAACTTTATATCTGACAGTTATTTTAAATACAGTACTTATAAGATTTCGTTAATTCATGTGCTTGATCCTAACCCGCGCGCCCAATACTCAATTCTCTCCCTCTCTTTTTTGCTTAACAATTGTTTTTATCAACACTTATCCATGAACTAAAAGCTTTATGAAGAAACGAAGTTATTTTTAGCATAAGTTGTAGTTTATCTCGGAAAAAGAAATTTTAGATATGCAAAATAACCATTCTGCATATTTCTTCCAGTTAATATTGATTTATTAAGTTTCTGGGGTCTTGGTGCTCATTATCGAAAATCATTCTTTAAATTCTGTTCCATAATTCTTTTTCACATTAAATGAGGTACATGTACCAATATGGGAATTTCTCTTTTTTAATGGTTCTTTTTTCTGTAGAGAATCCATGTGGATCGGACTAAGTGCCACCTCCAAGGATGGAAATATGTATCATGTATGGCCAGATTGTACACAAATGACTTCTAGTGTAGGATTTAATCCTTGGCCGAATCTTGTAGAGGCCCAGAAAGAGGGATGTGTGATGTTAAATCCTTCATTAAATTCCTACTCAGTAAGAGATTGTTCTAGTTCATTTGAGTATGTCTGCGAAGAAACAACTACAGGTAAGTCATTGTAAAATATAGTTTACTTTGCAAAATGTTTTTGGGATAAGTTAATTATTACGCTTTTAAGGTATGTCACCCGTGAAAGTTAAATCAAGGATTTTTTGAGAAGTATATTTTGGATAAGAACTCATATAGTGTGACTATAAATCGCAGAGAAAATAGGGGGTCAATGTGCATCATACTGATCTACAGCACTATTAAGTTGACCTTTTTGCACTTAAATTTTAACTCTTTGGTTAATTACTTTAACCTTTATCATATTTCATCAGGTTACCATGGCAATAAATATAATCTTATTTTACGTAAACAAATCTTGCAAATTAAAGTGCATAAATTATTTGTGATATTTTGGGTATTAAAAAAATTAATAGACAATAACACATTTTCTTATATCAAACTTTTTACGACTCAAGTGCTGATCAGTCACAAGTATCGAGCAGTTTAAAATAATGAAAGAAAAGGTTTGGGTTAGTGATGTTAATTTTGAAATACTGGTCAAAATATGTGATTTTCAGGCAAAAAATGGTGTAAATTTTATCTTGACTTCTTTTCATTTTTTGGCAAAGTTTGTTGAGAGAAGGTGTAAAACTTGTTAAAAAAATATAAATTGAGACCTATATTAAATATTTCTGGCAATATCATAACGGAAAATATTCTCCGAGTAAAAGTATGTGAGGCTAAAGTTCCAAGATATTAAATTTAATAAATGTGCAGATTTGCAGAATTTTCTGCTAAATATCCTTCCACCACAAGAAATAGTCCCTCATAAACCTTGCTTCTTTGTAGCTTTTTGAGCAGTTTTTTCTTTGAAAGTTAAAAAAATATATACATTGTTGAATTTAAATATGTAATAAGAATTGAATTTTAATAAATAGTTTTGAAGTAAGAGGTTCTGCGTGAACTTTTCTAAAAAGCTGATGAGTGACATACCCTACCATAAAGATTTCTAAAAATGTAATAATTTGAGACAGAAAAGCACTTTTACAACGCAAAATGTAATAGCAACGCAAAATGTAATAAACTGCGGTTACAACATTTTGCGTTGTTACATCTTAGGTTGATCTCTACGCAAAATGTAATTACACAAAATGTAATAATCCTTAAAAGTGCGGTTACAACATTTTGTGTTATTACATTCTGCATTGATTTCGACACAAAATGTAATAATGCAAAAACCCCAGTATTTTACATTTTGCGTTGTTATTACATTTCGCGTTGTAACATAGCACAATTGCATTTCCTCAAATAGATAAATATAAGAGTAGAAAACAGCTCATGTAAATTATTTTTCTTATTGACAGATCCAGCTCAATGTTTTTATCCAATGACAGACGCAAATGTTAAACAATTCTTTCAAGTAAAAGACATTCACCAAATAGATGAGTCCTCTTGCGCCCAGTTATGCCATTCAGTTTCCCATTGCGCAGGCGTAATGGGGAACTCTGCCACTTGCTCAATATTCACTACTCTAACAAATGCATACGCCACACCAGGTCGTGGAATCGTATATGCTCATAGTAAGAAATGACTATATTGGATCTCTTCTATTTTTCTTTGTTGAAAAAGGATGGAATGTGATAGCTTGTATTATTTTAGATACTGAGTATATAAAATGCACTTTTCTTTTTTTCTTTGCATTATCCTACTTAATTAAGATGAAGAATGTCTTTAAACTGGTGCTAGAACAGTAGATATATATCCCTAAAATAATACAATTTTTATTTAGCTTTAATAAACTGGAGTCAGTACTCAACTCTAAAATCTACTGTTCCACCTGCGGAGATATGTAGTATGTCATTCCCCACCGATATCACAATGGCGTCCAGTGCAATTTCCTACTCGTCATCAGAATATTTGTTCTCGTCAGTGCTAAATGTTGATACAACAGGATCAATTATTTCGCATACTTCAACAGAAATGTCCATATCATCACTATCAGTTGTCCCAGTGTCGTCATCTGAAACTCTTTATCCTTCATCAGAATCTATTTTTTCAACAATCTTAGGTGTTGATTCATCAACACCACCACTGGAACCAAGTATAACTTCACAAATGTCATCAGATTCGTCCATATCAAGCACTCCTGCTTTGCAAACTTCAGTAGAATCAATATTTTCTTCCCCAGATATTCTTGGTATGTATAAATGAGTCGTAATACTTTTAATTCATTCAATCAATTGCATTTCAATATAACTAGACTTTTGTGGATCAACATGAACAGAAACTTAAATTATTTTGACCCGTTTCTGTTCTTTTTCAGCCTCGTCATCTTCCTATTGTAATTGTCCGTGTAGGACGGTACACAATATAACGTACACACCCGAGGAGCTCCAAAAGAAATTAGAACAAATGAAAGCAGAACTGACAATTGAAGCAAAGGAAACCAGTAAATACAAAAGAACACTTATCAGTGTACCAGACCATCGGCCCTCGGCCCGCGGTATTGGGAGCGTGGGAATTCTTATTTTATGTACTATTATTATCCTGCTTGTGGCATTTGATTTCCCACGTGCTGCCCACCATACTCTGATAATCGTCAAATGTGCAAAAGAAAAACTTAACACAAAAACAAGTAACCATAGCACAGATTTATAATTTTATTATACTTCTCTTGCAATGTTACAACATTTACATGTATTTTGAAAACAAGGCTATATGACATTGGTAGAATATTTATAATAATTATATCTTCACTTTAAATTCTCTTTTCGTCATTTCCTCCACAATTTTTACCTGTAATTTCTTGGAATGATCTTTTTTATGGTTAACCGAGCAATTCAAATATTATTTTTCTCAGCTAATTATGTACAAGTGGTTTAAGACAGAGGTCACACCATTCAAATATCGTTGCATTTTGATTTATATCAATATCTTAATATGCAAAAAATTGTGTTAGGTTGATTTGATCCTGATTTGTATAGCTTCAATTGACTTTTGAACTTAATTGTTGCTATCTCCATATATATTTCATGTTTTATGCAAGAGCTATACGTTTGATGGAATTTTAAGCACAAATTTAAACTTAAAAATGAAACATTTTTACACTGAATATTTTTTTAATATTTTTTTTTTCTTAAAATGATAAAATTTGAATTCTTTATGAAATCTTGACTTTCTTGAGCTCCGTAATGTGACAAAAATTTTAAAGAAATAATCTATTGTTGAGCTTGAAATAGTTGAATTTAGATAAAAAGTATATACATTTATCATTCACAAATAACTCTGAAGCTTTGTGATATAATGACGTCAATTGTATTCCACCTGGTTTCGTCATCGATATAAAAAACAGAGAAAGGGTCTTGTACCACTCTGTATAAGGTAGTAAAATTAGAATCCCTTGTTACTGCCACAATCATCGTTGTAATATTTTGTTGCCTGAGATTTTTCATTTTCTCCTCAACCCTACTAACATTTGCCCAATGACCATCTGTGATGATAACAATGATCTTGTTCCTTTTGAGATCAGATGAGATACTAGAGGATAGAAGTTGAACAGCTGCTTCCGACAGTAAACTCTCTATATTAGATTCTGATTTCTTCCCAGGACTAAGTTTCTGCAAATTTACCAGAAATTGGTCGTCATGACTGTAATATGCAAAGTCGTCTACATCGTAAGATATTCGACCGATTCGGACATCCTTTTTTGTCAGAAAATATCTGTGAGCTATTTCCGATGCAACAATTAGGGAGTTCTTGAAATCGACTCCGGACAAATTATTGTCCTGTATTATTATAACGTCAGTATTGTTAGAGACTCTGCAATCTGAAATTAAATAAAACTGTAATGTTCATATGTTGTCTTCGTATGCCTTCTTTAATATTTTAGACAATTTAGATGTTATCATACTTTGTAAACTTAAGGAGGCTGAGGGGTCAACAAATTAACCACAAATTAACCACCAGATTTTACTAATTTTTTGATATGGTATCTTAAGCTGTCAACTATCATTTGGCAAAGAAAAAATTCATACATTTTAGTTTTAAAATTTGATCATTTTTGTATATCTTTATATGGAGCTCTTCTTTTAAAGGAGATAAAAATAGTCTGAAAATGGCTGCCACCCCCAGCCTCTTTAAATCGTTTTTATTCTCAACATTGACTGATTCTTAGGACTAAAAAATCCATTTCCAATAAAAACATTTACTGTATAAGTGGAGATTTTAGCGAGACGCAAATTTAGCGATTTGCCCTGAAAAACTGGTAATTTATTTTTAGCGAGATGTTATTCTAGCGATTTTGAAATGCACGGTAAAGAAGTTATAAGAAATAAATTGTTAACGATATTCAATTTTAGCGATCTCAGCACCCTCGTTAATAATGCCAAAATTAAATCCTCGCTAAAAATTCTACTTATACGGTACCTTCTGTTAAACAATGTTACAGCGGTGCTTTGGGATTAAAAGTTTATATGGTTTGATTTATTCGTTTTATTATTTATGCATTTATTTTGGTTACCTTATTATAAAAAAGTGTCGAAACTTTGAAAGCTAATCATATTCTTACTTATACAATCATTATGCATAGCCTTTTTCAAAAGCATATTGATTGCGTCATCATTAGATGAAGAGAATACTAATGGTCCATAGATATTCCTCTGATCCTTTGAAGCTAATTGTACAAGCTCGAAATGGTCAATCGCTTCTCCAATTCCTATTGTGATTATCACGTGATATGGCCACATCCGGAATCGTTCTGCTGCTTTCACGGCTGCATCTCTCACCCATTCTCAATATAAGGGCACAAATGCCTCTCTGATTTTTTAAAAAATGAGGTTCAAGATAACAATTTTTCTATCAATTACCTTTGAAAGAAAGAATCTGAAGATTTTGTTTCCAGATTTTTTTCATCAAATTATAATACATGGAATAATGACAAGACGATAAAGTAGAGGGTGATTTTATTCAGAAATGTAGCTTGAAATGTACGTTACTCTTTCTTCAATGTCCAAAAAAATATGTCAAAAAATGTAGTAATTAAAATCACAATTGGAAAATCTCATCTTAACACCAGCACATCCTACCAACTCTGTCAACAACATATTTTCGCGACATACGAACGTGCGTTTGATTTTTCCTTTCAAAAAACAAAGGTTACTTTTTGATCCAGATGTATGAAAACATTTTTTTTAAATATATGCTTTAAATTCTTCTCTCTGTTTTGTTAAGAGCGATCAGTTTGGAATCTTGTCATTTTTAATAGATACTGGAACCTAACATGTACATATAGTAAAATTCTTTTTTGTAGTTACTGTCCTTTTTAACATATATCCATGCCGATTTAGAAAACTATGTAAATGTAACGTACATTTCAAGGTAAATTTCTGTTTAATAAAAAGCTTAAAATTAATCTAAAATTCATTGCCTCAGAATATGAGTAGGTAACGTACATTTCAAGCTTGTAATAATATGTAAATTAGTAATAAGAAAATATGGAAAAAAAAGCAATTATTGACATAAAAATCATATCAATGAAGCGTTTTAAGGCAGTAATATAAGAAATCATAATGTAACAAACGAGGTTATTGTCATCAACTACATGACTGTCACGTCACTTTGGTAACGTTCATTTCACATATTATTGGAGAGTCCCCTAGGCCTCCACCTCAGTTCATTACCATTCTTTTGTGCTATTTCGCTGAAATTGACACCGGTCGAACCTAGTTACTTCTAACTGTGTACAAGGGTACAGACAAAAAAAATATAAGAGTCAGATGTATTTTGCTATGCTCTAACAAATGTTCGTGTTTGGTCATTGAAACTTAACATAAATCTATTCCAAATATATCCATCGACAGTCTTGTTAACAATTTCATTTAGTATGTTGCAACATCGTTTTTCAAAACACAAACATACGTGCTTTTCAGCAGATCTGGAAAAATATAACCCAAAATGCAATGATTCAAACAAAACTGAGTATTCAGTATTTGAAATGTACGTGACCGTCTTGTGTTCTGGGTTTATTTGTTTTGTTTCTTTTTCTTTTCTTTCTTTCTTTCTTTCTTTCTTTTTTTTTTTTTTTTTTTTTTTGTTTTTTTTTTACCAATTATAAGCCTATGCATACCTTGTTTTAAATTATCAACAACAATTCAATTAATATTGACGAAAAGTCGCATATGAAAAGTAAACAAACTGCAAAAAGGTTGCCAATTATGAATTTAAGACACTTAGAAATAAATTTTCTAGCATGTGGTAACAGTTTAAAACATTTACGATGATTGGGGGTGCATTAAGATGGATTTATGTGGCCAGTTGTCAAATGGATTGTAACGATAATTTTGTTTCGCTCGTGTAAACGCAATTCATTGACTAAATTTAAAAAAATGTTAGTTAGAAATACATAAAATGTACGTTACCATACGTAACGTACATTTCAAATATAAAAATCAATTCTCTTCCACAAGCATACGTTAGACACGCAATATATTGATACTATTTGAACCTGCATATCATAAGAAATGCATCATACAGGTTTCGTATTCAGAAATATATACCAGGTATCAAAATTATATTACATAATAATTGACCTTAATATATTTTTTTCCTCAGCAGAGACGTTTCTTTTCATTAATTTTGGGATTTAGCCGACCTCCAACCTTTAAAACTTTCCTTTGTGTACACATTCGAGTGTGTGAAAGTATTAGAATACATGAAAATCCGTGCGAGATTCACTTAATTCGAATTTCATGGTAACGTACATTTCAGTCACGTACATTTCAAATGATCACTTTTCATGTAAAAAATAATTTTTAATTGTGTTAAGCAAAACGTCTTTGCCAGTTTACAGGATACAAGGGGTTGCTTATTCAGATTCGTCTCAAATTTTCTACTTAATATGTATTCTTAATGGAATAATATAGGTAACGTACATTTCTTTCTTATCTCTACGATTGAAAATGTCTTTCATTCCGTAAACATATTTATAAAAGTTGCTCAAGTTGTTCAATTTCATGTTACATTATCTAAGTAGGAGTAATTTATCCTTTGAAATTTCAAATTTAGCCCATCAATAAATAAAGGAGAACAAAACTATCAGGTGTATAATCTTTGTGTTTGCTTGTAATGTGGTTGAAATAGAATTAAGCGACAGGGACATTGCACAATAAAAATTATTTATTATCACAAAGAAAATGTATTTATTGTTATGAAAAGAAATATATATGATACAAGGTTTAACTTATCAGAAAATTTTTACTTGAGAATCAAAACTATATATAACACAGAGGGGCTTCAGAATAATATTTGCCTCGGCGACAGTAACGTACATTTCAAATAGGCTACTATATTTGAATTTGGAACTCCTTAAATACCCTTTCAGATCGATAATTATATGAATTCTTATTCATTGTTATATGACTATTTATAATGTTGATTTAAAAATTACATCAGTGGTATTTCTTTTAAATGAAAATGAGGCGACATTATTTGAGCCCTTATATTGAGAATGGGTGTCTATCGGTTGAGAGCCCGTCTGATATGATGACGATGATTTTGTGTGATTTCTGTTTTGCATTTTTATCAGTGAGTATCTGTAAATCAAAGAAAGATTAAATATCATTATATGTTTTTTAAATTGTATTTTTGAAAAGAATTCCTTCTTAGTTTGATCAAAGTAACCATTCAAAATTATAAAAACTCACTTCGAGACTTTTTAACAGAGCATTTTCTGTGTATGTGGCACCTTGTGTCCTAGAGTTGATTCCCGAGGCAACACTTTTAATTTCCTCTGTGTTTTGATATTGACCGAGGGTTACTATTTCCATTGGTTCAAAATCGTATGAAATAACCGCCACTTGAAAACCGTCATTGCCTAGAGGCAACCTATCTAAAATTTTACCCATATACTCCAAGCATTTGTTTGTTTTGTTTTCTAAGCTAGAGGACGTGTCCACAACAAAGACAACATCAGCAGGACCAGGAATACAATCTAAAAGTAAATTTTAGTGACAAATGCATTTACTCCCTCCCTTTCAATTGTACGTAAATAAGAGTATACCAGAATCATCTAACTTTAAATACAATTTACGAGGCGAGAAAATGTACACCGACTGCATTAACTATATACCAATTACATTCTTAAAGCTGCTGAATGAATAGATTATTACAATGTTCAGTTGTATATCGACAGTTTTTCACTGAACTGCTTCTATTTGAATTAAAACTATTTCTCGTAGAACCCAGAAATGTTTTAGTTCTTAAATCTGTACTCCTGACTTTTTTCTTACCTATATTGCAGCTGTCTTTCATGTTGAACGTCAGGCCACAGTCACATTCATAAACACGTCCCTTGGGTGTGCATTTTCCATTATTCAAACAAGGCGAGGAGAGACACGCATTATCTATTTATAGTAAAATACGGATGTTTTAATTAACTAATTTGTAAAAAATACACTTTTAGGGAATAAATATTTTACAATACTTAACAATTTAAGATACAAAAAATATTTAGTCTCATTACTAGGACATATTTTGTACTTTATACTTTCGGCTTGGGCCGAAACCAAATGCTCGGGCTAAAACAAGGGCCGAGATCAAAACAGCAGTGTAATATTCTATATGTACAAAGCACTCAGTATAATATAATAATAAATACAGGATGTATTTGAGGAAAAAATCAAAAATTTTCACCAAAGGAAAAACCTGCGCCTCGGTTGATTATGGTTTTTCCTTTTGGTGAAATTTTTCAATGTTTTCCTCTGGCACCAACAAGCAGTGTTATATACTTGTATAAGATTACTTTCACAATATACGAATTTCTTTTTAGATTACGTACATTGACAAACATAGCCATTAAGATTGTAACATGGGATGTCATTCCACTGAAATATTCCTTCATATTTCCGAAGTTCTAGGCAATCTTCGTTGTTTCCGACGTTGTAGTTGTTGTTCGGCTCACCTGCATAAAAAAGACTTCAAAAGGCATTTGAAATTATAAAAATGATTTGACTTTATCTAGTATACAGTATTTAAGTACATGTAATAAATACCTTCCTTTTTTAATTAATGCAGTACTTAAAGAAGGCATTAATAAAATCCAAGAAAAGTTGTCAATGATAAGGTTTGAAATATGATTAAATTTTTTAAAAAAATTGAATTAAGATATTATCAAAATAGTGGATGTTTGTACAAAAACATAATTATCAACAGCTTGACCAAATAATATTACAAAATTAAATTACTAGTAATGTGCAACGCCAATGGATTTTTTTCCAAATCAGGGGACATTTGGGCCACAATAAGAGATTAGATATTGACATGAAGCATTAAGGGGACAATCTTTCTAAAATTTTGAGAAAGATAACACGACAAAATTCAACCGAGCATTTTAAAAAGTCTATGGGTACTTATGCACTTTTCTTAATTAATCATTTCGACAGCGTTTAACGTCTGAATGACACAGGTGAAAAAATTTCTAGGAAATGCAAAATGTATGAAAAATTTTCTTACCTGGACCCCAATGTAGTGGGGGGCCTATGGGGGTCCCATCTATCCACGTCCACAACCCACTGTCGGATTTCATCCCTCCTATGTAATAATAGCCAGTTTTATTATGTTTTTGAAGGTAATCTGAAAAATGATAATGAACTATTTAAAAATTGATCTTATTTTATTCTTAAATAAAATGTATAGCCAAATTAAAACAATGCTAGATATTAAATAACGGACGTTTTTCATATTTTTTGCTAAGCCATTATATACATTTAGTTCACTACTGATGTATATGTTAATTTGTCCGATCTTGACTAGGAACACACAGTGGGTGTCACCGATTGAAACTGGATGCTTATTCCTCCATTGAACCGAATCCTACTTCTACGCTTTACAGAGATTGTCTTTGCTCTGCTCTCGATATGCATTGATTCAGTTGAGTTTTGAGCTTAATTACTGGTAGTTATATCCATATTTATTTGATAAAGGGACATGTTTTACTTACTAACAATAAAGTTCTGGTCCTCATTAAACCGTGGAATCGCTAAACTTCCACCAAAAGTTTTACATTGTTCGTCTGCCTTGGGCCAGGTTAATTTCTTCTCATCTTCAAATAAATAAGCAAGTCCGTTCTCTGGACGAGTCTCCCAATTGCAAGATAATGTAGAGATAGAAAACCAGATTCCTTTTAATATATGTTATAATATAATGAGAGGCGTGTAAACGGAAAGTCAGAGGGAGGAGGGAAAAAAGAGATGGGATAGAAAGAGCAGATACTTAAAACTTATTACATTTAGCGGTATATTCTATTTAGAAAGCAGAGTCCGCTAAGTCAAGTTCATTGCTAAATGTCTTGTATATCATACCTTTATATCTAGCACATTCAGATAGCACTAAAGCAAATCTAAGCTTACTTGTTGAAAAATTAATTTCCGCCAAATATTGTACACGCCAAAAATTATACATTTACAGTACATACCAAATGCTATGAATAACCACCAGTGTTTTATTTTTTTTTTTTCAAAATAAAATCCACAAGTCCTAAATTTATGTCCTGATAATTAGGATTGTTGAACTTCCTAATGACGAAATATCTGATCAATAATATCTTGGCATTATTTCAACATAAACGTTCATTGAGATTCTTCAAAATTTAATAAATTAGAGGAAAAATAAAAATTCATTCAAAATCAAACAACTACAAAGATTAGATATAAGTGGTAATGTAATGTATGAAAAACGTGCGCGCCCGCGAGAGAGAGAGAGAGAGAGAAACTTACCCATTGTCATGAATAGCCTCCAACGTTTCATTTTATTATTATTGTTTTGGTAATATACGTATAAAATCCACAAGCCCGGAATTTGTTGAATTAAGTGTGGATCATGAGACTTTCAAAAAATTAATCATAGTTTAAATCCTCTGATTAATCTTTATTCAATTTATTTCAATATAACGACAACTCTCCACAATTTACTAGTTCTAGCGAGCAAACATGAAATGATAAAGAAAAAACTTTCATTATTTAATCGGACAGATTAAACTGACTGACTTCTAAATTTAAAAGTCGAACCTTTGCTTTAAACACATTACTTCGGTTGCTAAAAATAAATTTCTAAAAGGAACTGATTTTAGATAATATATAGTGATTTGACCCATAAAAAAAAGGATTTTTTTTAAATCGGAAAGAAGGAAATCGAAATATATTGTGATTTGACCCATAGAAAAGGGTTTTTTTTAATCGGAAAGAAAGAAATGGAAAGTAAAATGTAAAACGTTCAAAAGTTTAATTCATACTAATTTAGTATATGAATTAAATTCTTTAAAAATGATATTTGGTATTACATTCAAAACAAAGCTAAATTTTGGAATGAAGTCAATATTTTATTTACATTTTCGTTATACTATAGAATGTACATCCCTTTTTACATAGATCTTTTGGGCTCTCCTCATATAAATGATGTACTCTTTTTTTCGTTTCTCGGAAATAATTAATGTAAACTTACATTTTCCTTTAATCATACCTCCTCCAGCGAGGTGCTTGTATGTATTTATGTATGAACTATTCTCGGGGGGGGGGGGGGGGGGGGGGGCTATCGAACGTTAATTGTTAGGAAAATTTTTTTTAAAAATCGGTACCATTTGATGATTTCATTTCTTCAGTAAATAAGATAAACTTTGAGAAAATGTATAAAAGAGAGACAGAGGAAGAGAGAGAACAAATAATATTTTCTTATAAACACGTGTCGTACATGTTACTTTCCTGGATTTCAGAAGAAAAGTGTACATTTCACTATCCTTTGTAATACAAAAAAAAAAATCATATTTTGTACATTAAAATATCAATATTTTGGATGGAAATGGTTGCAAAATCCAATTTTGTCTGAGGTTCATTTTCAGAAAAACCATTCGATATTTAATTTTGGAAGGGGAAAATTCTTTTTAGCTCACCTGAGCCGAAGGCTCAAGTGAGCTTTTCTGATCCCATTTTGTCCGGCGTCCGTCTGTCCGTCTGTCTGTCTGTCTGTAAACTTTTCACATTTTCGACTTCTTCTCAAGAACCGCTAGGCCAATTTCAACCAAACGTGCCACAAAGTATCCTTGGGTGAAGGGGATTCAAGTTTGTTCAAATGAAGGGCCACGCCTTCATTCAAGGGGAGATAATTGGGAATAAATGAAAATTTGGTGGCATATTTGAAAAATCTTCTTCTCAAGAACCACTGTGCCAGGAAAGATGAAACTTATGGGGAAACATCCTTAGGTAGTGTAGATTCAAGTTTGTTCAAATCATGACCCCCGGGGGTAGGGCGGGGCCAAAATGGCCGACCAAAGTTTTACATAGAAATATATAGGAAAATTCTTTAAAAATCTTCTCAAGAATGACAAAGCCATAATTCATCATATTTATATGGGAGCATGCTCAGGTAGTGTAGATTCAAGTTTGTTCAAATCATGACCCCCGGGGGTAGGGCGGGGCCAAAATGGCCGACCAAAGTTTTACATAGAAATATATAGGAAAATTCTTTAAAAATCTTCTTCTCAAGAATGACAAAGCCATAATTCATCATATATATATGGAAGCATGCTCAGGTAGTGTAGTTTCAAGTTTGTTCAAATCATGACCCCTGGGGGTAGGTTGGGGCCAAAACGACCGACCAATGTTTTACATAGAAATATATAGGAAAATTCTTTAAAAATCTTCTTCTCAAGAATGACAAAGCCATAATTCATCATATTTATACGGAAGCATGCTCAGGTAGTGTAGATTCAAGTTTGTTCAAATCATGATCCCCGGGGGTAGGGCGGGGCCAAAATGGCCGACCAAAGTTTTACATAGAAATATATAGGAAAATTCTTTAAAAATCTTCTTCTCAAGAATGACAAAGCCATAATTCATCATATTTATATGGAAGCATGCTCAGGTAGTGTAGATTCAATTTTGTTCAAATCATGACCCCTGGGGGTAGGGTGGGGCCAAAATGGCCGATCAAAGTTTTACGTAGGAACAGATAGGAAAAATCTTTAAACATCTTCTTCTCAAGAATGACAAAGCCATAATTCATCATATTTATATGGAAGCATGCTCAAGTAGTGTAGATTCAAATTTGTTCAAATCATGACCCCCGGGGGTAGGGCGGGGCCAAAATGGCCGACCAAAGTTTTTAAAGATATATATAGGAAAATTCTTTAAAAATCATTTTCTAAAAATAGCAAATCCATGATTGGTCATGGGACTACTTTTGGATTTAAACTTTACAATAAAAAGCCATTTTCTACTTTTTCCTACCCTTAGTGCTCAGGTGAGCGATGTGGCCCATGGGCCTCTTGTTTAAGAATGCAACCAGTCAAATTAAGATTTTAACCAAGTGTAAATATTTTTACCTGGCTTTTGAATTTGGAAATGTTGAAGACAAATAGTTTTGACATTGATCTAAATAGTACTATAAGTTTTCGATCTCAACCAGTAATTTATGAATCTTTTTGTATAATTATGGAGAAATTGTTTTAAACTTGTAGAATAGTCAAATAGAAAATCATGAATCACATAAGATCTTTTTCTTCTAACATGAGTTTTCTTTAAATTGGATCGATCACAAAGGTGAGAGTCATTCAGAAATCTAATGGTCATTTATACATAAAGTGAATAACAAATGTGCTCAGTAAATGAATTTTTTTTTTGTGAACACTTTCTTTTGTATTATTTTCAGTTGATAGCAAAATCAATGCTTCAATTCATATTGACTTCTGTTTTACTTGTTTCATTTTAAACAAACTTTTATACGAGACGCGGGGAAGGTAGGGCTGAGAAGAAAAGACCTTTTTGTCCATGTATCCGATAAGGAACAAAAAAAGATTGGCTTTTTAAATCTGCCTCTCTCATCACGTATTTGTCTCTACCTGCTACCGGTCATGGAGGTTTAATAGAAGGGTATTTGCTCCATGAGAGACCAAAGTTCGATTCTTGTTCGCTGCATCGCGACAAGCATAGATAGTGACTTACCTTTCGCGAAGCACCGGTTTCTAGAAGTGAAGATCACGGGTCATTCGGGTGAGAATCTTGAAACCGAGGTGACATCTCTGCTTGAGTAAACAAGTCTCAAATGGAGCGTAAAATAAAATATAAATATTCAATCGATCTTCTAATAATGAACAAATCTTTTTTAAAAGCATTTCTATTATACGTACATAATCTACCAAATTTACAATAAGTTCTAAAATGACAATTTCTCAAACTAATAAATAATAATGCCATCGATAGTTTGAAGGATCTTTTATTGGACTTGGATTTACAAAGAATATGTTGGTTATATAAAAAAATAAAATCATTATTCTAACCCAATCAAAGCTATACAAGGATTTACTCTGAGTTGTATTTTATATGCCATATAGACTTTACTTTCAGTGTGCTTTGAATAAAGCACATGATGAATCTGCTAAAACCATTGTTTGAACATTTATAACTTTAATTTTGACCTCACAACCTTCTATACGAGACAACATATGAACAGATATAGACTAATTAACACATTTTTTAAATGTTAAGTAACTGCTATCCCTTCCAAACTAATTTCAAAACAGAAGTTATAGATCAAAAGACACCTTATGTTCAAAAGATTCTAAAGAGTTTGCTATGTTGAATGACACCTAAATAATGATTCAAAATGCTTGTAATTATTTTGCATTGTGGATGTGCAATCTTTGATTTTAGAAATAAATAAAATAAGGAATTCCTTTTAAATTGCCAACTTCTCTCGCAGACAATAACACAGTATTGTTAAAAACGGGTTTGTTCCGAAACAGCATAAGATTTTAGTGGCATTTATTTATATATTACAAGGCGGCATTATTTTGAATATTCAGTTACGGCTTTGCATGAGCTACGCCATGATCGAAATTGATGTTTTCCACACATACATCTTCGTGCGCAAAATTTTCCATCTTGCGCATATTCATGTATACTTAAGCTGTGCAACAATATGAAGTCTCATTTTGATATAGGAATAACCTGGCAATCGTAGAATTGTTCTAATTTCAATATTGAATTTTGCCCTTTGAGCATTTCTAGGCTGGTCAAATTCTGTGATTTGTAGAGTTTCTTATACAATCCATTTATGTCAAAGGTAAGCTCTGCCAATTTCAAATGTTCCTAACGCAAATCATACAAAGTGTCTGGTCAAAACAAAGATGTCTGAAAAGAACCTAGAATGTAAATTGCAACCAGAGAAGCAGAGATGTCTCAGCCCAGTATCTTTGTTTTTTCTTTGAGTTTATACAATGACATTGTCAGCAAAAACAATTTTTTCATTAAGTAAAATGCTGAATGACGTTTTTCATACTAATTGTTCAACCATTATTTACACACTTAATTCTCCATGATTGTTTCCGTTATTTCCAGATCATGATAAGGAGCACACGGCGGGTGTGACCGATCGACAGGAGCTGCTCACTCCTCCATGGCACCTGATCCCAGCTATAATGTCTTAAAGATCCGTGTTTGCTCTGATCCAAATTTGTTGTATTTAATGGACTTTTGAGCTTGAATATTCTCTATATCTTTTATATACGTATTTTAGTATCTCATTATGCAGATATTCTGTTGTTTCAAAACAGTTACTAGTATTTAGGTGAAAATCCTCAGGAAACGATTACAAGTTTTTATCGAGTCACATAGTTTTAAAGTGTGCTTGTGACGTTGTGTGCTTTTTGGGAGCTTGTTGCCATAGTGTTTTGGGGTTAAAAACAATGCATTGTCCTTTTGTGGACCTTAACATTTAGTTTACTACGAATTTTAATGTTGCACTATACAGATATTAAAATTCAAAATAAATTCCAACTTTAGTACTTCTCCGCAACTGTCACAAGAAGTTTACCTAAATCAAAATATATCAGATAACAGTAACTATAAAAACTACAAATTCAGTGGACTTTCCGAGAAAAAAGTAAGTAAATCTTATAATTCACAATTAACGCTAAAACTTTGGGATACAATGATATCTATGATATTCCATCTTTTCTTCTCATTGATGTAAAAAACATAGAAAGGATCTTGCACTACTCTGTATAAGGTGGTGAAATTAGAATCCTTTGTTACTGCCACAATCATCGTTGTAATGTTCTGTCGGCTTAGATCTCCGATTTTATCCTCAACTCTACTCACTTTTGACCAGTGGCCATCTGTGATGATCACAATAACCTTGTGTCTTTTGGCACCAGATGACACACCAGATGAAACACCAGATGAAAGAAGTTGAACAGCTGCTTCCGACAGTAAACTCTCTATATTAGATTCTGATTTCTTCCCAGGATTAAGTTTCTGCAAGCTTACCAGAAATTGTTCGTCATGGCTGTAATATGCAAAGTCGTCTATATCGAAAGATATTCGACCGACTCGGACATCCTTTTTTGTCAAAAAATATTTAAGGGCTATTTCTGATGCAACACTCAGCGAGTTCTTGAAATCAACTCCGGAGAAATTATTGTCTTGTATAATTATAACGTCAGTATTGTTAGAGATGCTACAATCTGAAATTAAGCAGTACTGTTTAGTTTTCACTTTGTCTTCGTATGCTTCCTTTATCATTTTAGACCATTTGAATAATATCATAGTGTTTCCAACTTATACAATTAGAATTTTTAACATTGACTTATTCTCTATGACTAAAGTAATACATTTCCAAATATATACATTTTATTTTCTGTTAAACAATTTGTCATCTGTGCTTTGGGATTAAAATTTTGCATTTATTTATTAAATCGTTTTCTTATTATTTTTTTTTGTTCTTGCATTAATTGTTGGTCAATTTTTATACATGTAAAAAGGTAACGAGGCTTAGGAATCAAATAAATTCTTACTTGTACAGTCTTTATGCATTGCCTCTCTTAGAATCATATTAATTGCTTCATCATTAGATGAAGAGAATACTAATGGTCCATAGATGTTCTTCTGATCCTTTGAAGCTAATTGGAGTAGCTCAAAATGGTCAATTGCTTCACCTATTCCTATTGTGATTATCACGTGATATGGCCACATCCGGAATCGTTCTGCTGCTTTAATGGCTGCATCTCTATCGGTTGATAGCCCATCTGATATGATAACGATAATTTTGTGTGCTTTCTGTGTTGAATTTTCATCAGTGAGTATCTGTTTTTCAAAAAAAAAAAATAAAAGAATGAATATTATTAAGATCTTTTTCACTTCCTGAAAAGTACTCTTTATTAGTTTTTATATTATATTTATTTAAAAAATTTTAAAGCTCACTTCAACACTTTTCCTCAGGGCATTTTCTGTGTACGTGGCGCCTTGTGTTTTAGAGTTGATTCCTGTAACAACATTTTTAATATCCTCTGCATTTTTATATTGCTTAAGCTTGATAAGTTCCTTTGGTTCGAAATCGTACGAAATAACCGCCACTTGAAATCCATCATTACCCAGAGGCAGTCGATCTAAAATTGTACCCATATACTCCAAGCACTTGTTTGTTTTGTTTTCTAAGCTAGAAGATGTGTCCACAACAAAGACAATATCAGCGGGACCAGGGCTGCAATCTGAAAATAATAAATTGATACATTTAATTCAAAAATAATAAATTGATAATTGATAAATTGATCTAATTAGGCATCAGTCAGATGTTTAATTTAATTTTTTTTTTGTTTATTTACATTGTTTTCATAATTTAGGTGTTCTGATCTTGCTTTACGTTTCCTCATACTTTTGCAAATTATTACCTCTAGTTCTTCTAGAAATTATTGGAGATTACAATATCAGGAACAAATATTTTTAATTAGAACTCCACTTATAACAAATTAAAACTGAATACTTAAATTCAGATAAAATATGAATAAAAGATTTATAAAATATTTTATTCTATATCATTTCTCATTTACTTTTATAAACACAGATTAATCTTAATTGAATTTTTTTTTCAGACAAAAATTTTTGATTTTATTTACTTTACTTTTTGACATGAAATATTTCTAGCATTAGAGCTTATAATATGTATATACATAATCCGACATTAAGAAGAATGTTGACTGACATTTTTCAAACTAATTATTAAGGCATTACTCACATTGCGTAGTGTTTAATAATTTCTATTTTTTTTATTATTACAAGGTTTATTTACACGACGCGAGTGACCGGTCGACAGAGGATACTTTATGCTTCATGGCATCTGAATTATAAGATCAGCGTCAGGACTCTTTGTTAATTTGACTTACCTATGTTGCAGTTGTGTTTATTGTTGAAGGTCAGGACACATTCACACTTATACGCCAATCCCATGGGTACACAAGTTCCGTTGTTCATACAGGGCAAGGGAAAACACGCATTATCTATGTTTCAAAACATTTTCAAATTAGACTTCTTTGACATTCCTTAATTACTATACACTATTTAATGGTTCAGTAGTTAAAGATATCAAATTGAAAGAAAAAATTTTGGTGTCATAATGTTCAACTAAAGTTTTTAAAAAACTTTTCTTAAAGACCGTGCTAGGTCAAAACATTACAATATATTAAAATTAAATCGTGAAATCTTGATATCATAATTTTGAAAGGCTTGAAAGATGTTTGTTGACATTTTTTACCATTCAATTTACAATTTGTTTCTACATTGCATTTATTCTCATACAATTGATGACGTACATTGACAAACATAACCCTTTGGACTGCCACAAGGGATGTCATTCCATTTTCCATTGTCACGAAGTTCCATGCAATTTTCGTTGTTTCCTTTGTGGTTGTTTGGTTCACCTGCACACAATGTAAGATATTAAAAGAAAACAATTAATACACGTATGAAGTATGAAAGCCCTAAAAGCAACTGTTCAAAAGTTAAGGCCAAGGTTTTTTTTTTAAGGAGGGTGACACTCCAAGGTCAGAGTCAAGAGGTAAAATGGTGGAACCCAAAGATAGGTCTTGTCACATGAAATATGAAATTCAGAGCCCCTTACGTTACAGTGTATGGGCTAGGTTAAATTTTTTGTGGACAAACAGAAAAATAAACAGACAGACTGACGGACAAGGCAAAAAATTAGGTACCTCCAAATCTTCCTTTACGAGGGCATAAAAATGTTTTCAAATCCAGCATCCGAAGCAAGTTTAAAAGTTCATTCCCTGATGCATCATTCATACGAATTTGGTGCAGATAGCTCTTATATACAGTTTCTAAGTAATAGACATGCACCGAAAACTTCAACCTGTACAGATTCAGCATTAAAAGCCAGTCTATTAGTGTGCATCCTTAGATGTTTCATCCACGCAAGTTTGGTCAACATTGGACTCATAGCTACTTGGAAATGAGACCTGCAGGAAAACTTTGACCCTGCACCCAAAATTGTAACCTGCTCCAAAAATACTAATCTGGTGAAATTGCAACAGCAGCTGAATCTTTGGATGGTAAAAAGAAACGTCTGGAAGCATCCTCCATTCATTTGATTAATGTAGGTCATAAAAGTACTTAAAAAGAAAATTGCACCAAAATCTTTAACCTGGTACCGAATTTAACTGACCTGCAACATATATTAAGCTCACCCAACTTCGTCGAGTTGAGCTAAAAATCAGAATTGCGCTTTTATGCTTCTTAGTATGTAATGAATATTTAAACGCAGAATCAACAAAACATTTTTTTACAGACGGGCCTTATAGTGGATCTGATACATAGGGCTCATCAAAAGGTAAACGTGACCTATAGGGGGATTTAGAAAAGATTCCGTACCTATAGGAGTCAAAAAAGCATCCCTAACCTGAGTCCCAGCGTGGATCCTCATGATTGATAGGGGTCCCGTCTAACCATGCAAAATTTCCGCTGTCGGATCTCCTACCTCCTATGTAATACTTTCCAGATTTAATGTTCTCTAAAAATAATAAATGAATGATTCAAACTCGAATTGTATTAGTCAAAATCAAACAATGTTTACAATTGATAGTAAAATTTATTTTACTTACTAACGAGGAAGTTCTGATCTTCATCAAAGCGTGCCATCGCTACTGATCCCCCGAAATTATTACATCGCTTTTCTGCCTCAGACCAGGTTACTTCTTCATCTCCAAAAAAATAGGCAAGTCCATTGTCTGGACGAGTCTCCCAGTGGCATAGTATTGTAGGGAAGGAAACGATGATTCCTTTGAATATAAGTGGTTAATTATAATTCGTGAAATGGGTGTGCAAGAGAAAGAAAGAAAAAAGTGAGAGAGAAAAGAACTTACCGAATGTTATGAAAAGCGTCCAACGTTTCATTTCGTAAGTACATGTATTAAATAAAAATCCAAAAGCCTAAATATAGATTGAAAATAAGGATCATGGGATATAGTCGAATAACAATTATATTTCAAAGTATCTGATCAACCATATCATTATTTCAATATTAGATTCAACTGATATACAATTGAATCAATCTATAGAAAAATTCCTTCAATTGTTAACAAAATGCACAAAAAAGATAATAAACAAAGTCTAATTACCCGGTACTATATCGATCAAAATTACATGACTTCATTCTAAATACAAAACATGCACATTTGCTTTAAAGACAGAAATTTGGTCGCTAAAAATAAATTTGAAGAAAGATCCAATTAAGATAACATACTTCAAGTGATTGGCTTCGTCATTGGGGGGTATTTTTAATCTTGAGAACGGAAAAAAATATTGGATCAAAAAAAAATTAAAACGGCGGGAAATGTTAAGTTTGAAAGATTTAAATACCAGATTATGACTGGTGTTTTTTTGTTCTACAACAGAAATTTTGATAAGACGTCAATATTTTTAAATTCCATTTCACAAGTGTGAAAGACTTTTTAAAATTTTTTTTTTAATTAACTACTGCTTAGTTAATTACATTTTTAAAACTTGGTCAATCCTTCTCTACTATAAAATGTACTTATGTATTATGTACTCGATGGACATTTAAGGAAAGAGAATTTGGTCCTATTAGGGTAGGAAATCCTAAGTTAGAGATCAAAGACACCTCATATTCAAAAGATTCTAAAGAATTTACTTTGTTGAATAACATCTAAATTATGGTTTAAAGTGTTTGTTATTATTTTGCACGCAAATTACAACTCTCTTGTAAATGTGCAATCTTTGCATTTTGGTAAAAAATTAGAAATTCCTTTTTGATTGCCAACCTCTCTTGCAGACAATGTTATTCTTAAAATCTGGGTTTCGAAATTGCACATAAAGTGGCATACATGTAAGTTGTATATTTCTATATTACAAGGCGGCAGAGTTTGTCACACGATTAATTTATGAAAACGGGAAACTCTGCCTATTTCAGACGTTTCTGACAAAAATCACACAAAGTATCTGGACGCGTTCAAATTGTTTCGATTGAACGTATCGAACACATAGCTTATCTGAGCTGTAAAATATAATATATATTATTACTTTTAGCTGGACAGACAAAAAGAAAAGATGCCATCATTACATAGAAATAATAGTTACAAACAATAGAGTCTGATGTCAAGTCGAAGACGACTGAAAAGAAACTACACCGCAAATTGCTTAAAAAAGGCAGATACGTCTCATGCAGACCGATATCTTGGTTTCCTCTTAGAGTCGATAAATAATGACCTTATATGCAAACACCGTCAATCATCAAGTCAAATATTGACTGACGTTTTTCATATTAATTGTTAGATCATTATTTACATCCTGAACACTGGGGGATGCTCACTCCTACATGGCACCTGATCCACTAAGATTTAAGACATTATTGGTTGCTCTGCTTCAAAATTTGTATTGTTTCATGGACTCTTGAATACTCTCTTTATATTTCATGTATGTATTTTGGTGTCTTATATGCAGTTATCCTGTTCTTTCAAACATCATGAAAAAACGATCAGAAAATACTTTGATCGTGTCACTTTGTTTAATTAAGAAATAAACAGCAAATGAATGTTAAATAGTCTTCTGGGAAATGAACTTAATTGGTCACGTGATCAATCCTGTGAAGCCCGAAGGCATCTCAGTAGATTTGATCATGTACCAACCAAGTTCATTTCCCAGAGAACTTTTTACCATTGTTGTTTATTATATTTACATTTGATATGAATAAAATCCGAGTAAAACTGCATTTATTATACGAACGGGCCGCCGTATTGCTATGTTGTGACGGGCAATTTAGTCTTGAGAGTTCGATTTGACTGCTTACATTCATATTCAGCAGTCCAGCTCAGGAATTCTCTGTTTATAATGAAAGAACAATGATCACTGCTGAGAATAATCTTAGTATTTCATGAATTCATATAACACTTAAGGTCAAAAGCGGTGGTATCGCCTGTTTTAGTTTACATAAGTCCAAAAGAATTTCGGGTTTAAACAGGTAAGTTCGGCTTTAGGCTAATTATAGTATTCAAAACATTTTTCACATTGAAAGAAGATTTATTGTACATCTGTTGATTGAAAATTATCCATATTTTTCAATCATTTTATCCTTTTCATCGCTATCAACTTTGAAATATCCCGAAACCAGTTGAACCGTGGCAGAAATATGAAGGCAAAATATCATCTCGCCGTGTGATTCAAGTTCATACAAAATTGAACATATTTTCTCTCCAATGGGTTTATCTAAGAAAAATATTTGATAATGCAAATAAAGTGTTGTATACACAAAATTTTGTGCTCTTGGGGGGACCTTCTTGCCATAGTGTTTTGGGGATAAAAACAATAGTTGCATTGCCCTATTGTGGGCCAAGACATTTTTTTACACTCTATGATCAACTGATTTCAATGTTGCATTATAGACATATTAGAATTTAAGAGAAATTCCGCCCTCAGTACAGTTCTCAGCAACTGTCACAAAAAATTTTACCTTATTCAGAATATAACAAATAAAAGTAGTTGTAATAACTATTGATTCAATAGACAATGGACTATCCTAGATTTAAAAAAAGTATGTCTTAAAATTAACAATTAAAACTTTGGGATACAATGATATCTATGTTGTTCCATCTTTTCTTTTCATTGATGTAAAAAAACAGAGAATGGGTCATGCACCACTCTGTATAAGGTGGTAAAATTAGAATCCTCCGTGACAGCCACAATTATAACTGTGATGTTTTGTCGACTTAGATCTTCCATTTTCTCTTCCACTCTGCTCACAATTGACCAATGACCATCTGTTATGATAACAAAAACTTTGTTCCTGTCCACACCAGATGAGACAAGTTGAACTGACGTATCAGTCAGTAAACGCTCTATATTAGAATCCAATTTTTTCCCGGGATTAAAATTTTGTAAGTTTGCCAGAAACTGTACGTCATGACTGTAATAAGCAAAGTCGTTCCCATCAAAAGATATTCGCCCAAGTCTGATATCCTTTCTTGTAAGAATAAATCTGTGAGCTATTTCTGTTGCAACATTCAATGAGTAATGAAAATCATCTCCAGTCAATGCATTGTCCTGAATAATTATGACGTCAGTTTTGTTAGAGACACTGCAATCTGAAAACAAGTTAATTTTTAAATATAAGACAATGTTTTTTTTGTCTCCCATTTTGGCATATACATGTATATTACATCTTTTAATATATTGTCAAATACTTCACTGTCAAAGCTTTACTTTATTTAAAATCTAGGAAGTCCAAGACTTCTATGCAGGGATGCATTTTATATGTTCTTCATAAACACAAAAACGACAAAGTAAATCTAATCAAACCTTACTTGAACAATCTTCGTGCAAAGTCTTTCTTAGGATCAAATTTATTGTGTCTTCATTAGACGAAGAGAATACTAAAGGCCCGTAGATGTCCATCAGATCTTTTGAAGCTAGTTGGACTAGGTCGAGGTGATCAATTGGCTCGTCTATTCCTATAGTAAGAATGACGTGATGTGGCCACAAAATGAAGCGTTCTGCTTCATTAATGGTTATGTATCTATCAGTTGACAGGCATCTGATATGATGACGATGAGTTTGTGAGCTTTCTTTTTCGTATGTTTATCACTGAGTATCTGGTTAAAAATAAAGCAAAAAATCAATAATTCCTCTTATCATCATTTTTTTGAATATTATTTTCTACAGATTATACGGAATTTGAACAATATTCATTTGAATTAATTAAAAAATACTTTGGAACTTTTTCTCAAAGCTTTTTCAGTGTAGGTGGATCCCTTTGCTTTAAATCGGATTCTTGTCATTTCTTCTTTAATCGTTTCTGCTTTTTGATATCGGCCAAGTGTGATATGTTCCAATGGTTCAAAGTCGTATGAAATAACCGCCACTTGAAATCCTTCATTGCCTAGAGGTAGTCGATCTATAATTCTATTCATATACTCTAAACATTTGCTTGTTTTGTTTTCTAAACTTGACGAGGTGTCCACAACAAAAACAATATCAGCAGGTCCAGGATTGCAATCTAAAAGTATTTGTTACACAAGATTGTTTTTAAGAGTTTGCATGACTAAGATAATCAACATTTTTAGAACGTATGAGCATGACAAGTAATAAATCGTTTGTCTTTTGGGAAGAGAAAAGGGAAATAAATATTTCATTATTGTAAGTCTGTGTAAGAATTTGATGATAAGGCAACCTGCAGAAATATGACAAACCTATATTGCTGCTGGATTTATTGCTAAAAGTCAGTTCACATTCACATTCGCAATCCATTCCCTGGGGTGTGCATGTTCCATTATTCATACAAGGCGAAGAAAGACATGCATTGTCTATTTACAAAAATATGCAAATTACATCCTTTTTCAAAAACATTAAATTATTATGCAATAAAATAAAAAAAAATCAATTGCAAAGTTTATACAATATTTATATTTTGATGATTCTAGCTTCATATATTTTTTTTTCAGGGAGGAGGTGGTTAAACAATAATTTATAACATTATTACCGATACCTACACTGACATACATAACCATTCAAATTGAAGCAATGGATATCATTCCACATAAATTTTGAGCCATACATCCTAAATTCCATTCAGCATTCATTATTTCTGCGGTTGTTGGGTTCACCTGCAAAAAAATATTCAGTAACGTTACAATATCATCAATTTCATATTTCTTAATACTTCCATTTCTATTTGCTTTATCTGTTGAAACTCTTTGACAGTTAGTTCAGTTGATTTCTTGATCATTCTACCGGAATGTACATTTCGTCAAGAAGAGGAGGCCTATTATGCATGTAAATCTCGTGCGTCCGTCTTTTCTGTATGTAAATTCATATGTTCCCCCGATTCTTTTCTGTATGTAAATTCATATGTTCACCCGATTCTTTTCTGTATGTAAATTCATATGTTCACCCGATTCTTTTCTGTATGAACAACAATTTTCATATTGTTTGGAACATATAAAACCTAACACCTTCGAGTGTGAACTGCAAGATTCATACTATTTTTATCATCATGAGTTTAATTCCTCACTTCAGAGCATAGACTGCTTTGGGGAACTACAGGTACGTACAGATGAATATTTCTATGACAACATTTATCAAACAAGAGGCCCATGGGCCTTATAGGTCACCTGAGCATCATGCAACAACTTTCCAATGATGGAATTTGGTTCATGTTTTAAACTAGACATCATGGCCCTCACAATTTTGAAAGAGGCACCATTGCTAATCATAACTATACACTTATCATGTTTAGTTTGGTTACTTAATACCCATAGACAGAGTAGGGGAACAAAAAATGCATTTCAAATAATCAGTAATATTCAGCACTAATCAGAAGTGCCACAACCATACATAAATCCCTGACCCTTGATCCACACATTTCACAATTTCGGAAAAGGCAACCTTGTTTATCAAAAATGTTTGATTAATACCAAGGAGCAGATTTCAAATAATTAATTCATTTTCAATGTATAAGTAGACCCCCCTCTATGGTACCCCTGACCCTGATCCAAGAAATTCACAATTCAGGAAGAATGGCCCTTGCTCATCATAGCTGTATATTAGGTAGTTCATCTGCTAAATACCCAGCAGCAGAAAAGGAAATTTTCAAAGATTTAATGTATTTTTACTATATAATCAATAGAGTCCCACCATAAGACCAGAACCCCTGACCCTGGGATTATAAACTTCACAATTTTGGAAGAGGCATTCTTTCTCATCATAACTATATACTTAGTTTGTTTGTTTAATACCCAGGAGCAGAGAAAAAGATTTTCAAAGAATTAATGTATCTTCACTATATGATAAATAGAGCCCCGCCCTAACACCAGAACTCCTGACCCTGGGACCATAAAATTCACAGTTTTGGAAGAGGCATTCTTCCTCATCATAACAATGTACTTAGTTAGTTTATTTGATATCAAGGAGAAGAGAAGAAGATTTTTAAAGAAATAATGCATTTTCACTATATAATCAATAGAGCCCCGCCCTAGCACTAGAACCCCTGACCCTGGGGCCATGAATTTCACAATTTTGGTAGAGGACTCAATTGTCATTGCATTTATTCTAACAATTTGACTGCTTGATGTCCAGGAGTAAAGAAGAAGATTTTTATAGATTGCATTAATTTTAATGGTTTTGCTCCCCCCCTCAGGCCCCAAGGGCGGGGGGGGGGGGGGGGAGCGGGGGGCAGGGACCATGAAATTCAAAAATTTTGTTCCCCTTCACCCATAGATGCTTAATGCCAAATTTGGTGGAAATTGGTTGAGTGGTTGCAGAGAAGAAGCTAAAAATGTTCAAAAGTTTACGACCGATTGACGACGAACGACGTACGACGATGAACGAAAACAGTGATTTAGGTGACCTAAAAAGGGAGATAATACGTATCATTTCGTAAAACCCAAATCGCAGAAAAGCAGTAAACAGTTGTCGCGAAAAGGCAACAAGGTTCTAAATAAACTAGCAATACAGGCCTTATAAAAAGGGACACAGTAAACACAGATTCAAGTCTTACCCGGAGCCCAGTACCTTGGGCCATTCACATTCACAATTGTCCCATCTACCCAGGTTAATATCCCGCAATCGTTACATGGTCTCCTGCTCCTATTTGATAGTTTCCCGTCAGAAGGTGTTCTTAAGAATCAATAGAAAATAGATCATATTTCAATTTGTATTGTCAGGAAATAAAATATTCAAAAATTGGTGCATAAAACAATTAAATGAATTCTGCAATTCTGAGATTGTGGTTAACTTGAAATTGTAGTTAATTGCATACTTACTAACGATAAAGTCTTCATCTTCATATGAATGCACAGTCGCTAATTTTCCACCAAGGTCTTCACATCGGTATTTTGCCACATCCCAGGTTACACTTTCTTCGTTAAACAAATATGCAAGTCCATTATCTGGACGAGTCTCACTCCGGTATGATACCCCAGTAACGGAAAACCATAGATATGTATCTTTAAAAATACATATTAACAAATGATAACTGTGTGTGTGTGTGTGTGTGTGTGTGTGTGTGTGTGTGTGTGTGTGTGTGTGTGTGTGAGGGTGTGTGTGTGTGTGTGTGAGGGTGTGAGGGTGTGTGTGTGAGGGTGTGTGTGTGTGTGTGAGGGTGTGTGTGGGGGGGGTGTGTGAGAGAGAGAGAGAGAGAGAGAGAGAGAGAGCACATACTTACTAAATATAATGAAGAGTCTCCCATCTTTCATTTTAAAGGTGTTAAATTCGCATTATGTCTTGAAATTATGCTTGAAATAGCCTTCCGGATAGCAATTCAGTATACCTCGTTACAGCATAAAAGTTAACCGTTTTACATTGTAGTAGGTTTGAAGAGAAATTTCTCAAAATTAAGCAAAATACAGGATAAAAATAGAGAACAAAGATTTTAAATAACCAAGCAAGTAATTTTAAAGACATAATGTGATTTTTTCCCCTTCACAACACAGAAATTTGATAAGGTATAAACATATTCAGGGACGTAGCAACAGGGGGGGGGGGGGGGGCAGGGGGGGCCTGCCCCCCCCCTTTTTTGGCCAACATTACCTTTACTATAGGAAATGTTCATTGAAAGGAAGGTTGGCCCCCCCACATTTTACCATAGTATAGTGTTATCAAGGATTTGTAGGAAAAAAAATTGGAAGTGAAAGTAATTTGGCTTTCAAAAAGTTGGCCACTACCCCCGCACCCCCCCCCCTTCCCCCACTAAATAGGATTTTCGACTTTGGTAGACAATTAACTTTCCTTTTTTTTTTTTTTTTTTGCTTGTGAATTTTTTTCAGGTAAGTAAAAAAAAATTTTTCTCTGGTTGGCCCCCCCACTTTCAAAAACGATGCTACGTGCCTGATATTGATTTTAGATACCGAGTCATTTGTTTATATAAAAATGATTTTGACACTAATGGTAATCTAACAACCAAGCTATATGATAAACGTGATGACATTAACTTTTCTATCGTCAACTTCCCTTACTTATGCAGCAATATACATGTACCTTCATCACCTGCATACGGAGTATATATATCTCAGTTGATTCGATACGCAAGAGCATGCTCTACGTATGAACAATTTCTAAAACGAGGTAAATTATTGACAAGCAAGTTGACGAAAAAAGAATATCAGGTATACAAGTATATCTCGTTTAAAGTCATCATTTCGTAAGTTCTATCATAATGGTCGATACAATGACCTTGTCAGCAAATACAGTTTATCATTGAGTCAAATGCTGACTGACGTTTTTCATACCAATTGTTAGTCCATTATTTATACACTGAATTGACGACGGATTTTTTCCGTTATTTCCTGATCATGACAAGGAGCACACGGCGGGTGTGACCGGTCGGCAGGGGATGCTCACTCCTCCATGGCACCTGATCCCACCTCTGATGTTTCGGGGGTCCGTGTTTGCTCTGCTCTAATTTTGTATTGTTTATGGACTTTGAGATTAAATACGGTTCGTTATCTCCATATCCTTCTTTGAAAAAAACACGGATAGAAGAAAGGAAAGAGCAAATAATCTACAATATTAAAAAAAAAAATTTTTTAAGCATTGTACTCTTTCGTCATTGTCATTATCATTGTCTACTGTCGCCCTGGAGAATTTTAAAGTCATATGGAGACGCCACTATTTGCCAATTGGGCTTACTGTTTATATAGGTACATATATTATTTTACCAGGGTCGGCGGAAGTAATGAATTATCCATACTTTTCTTAAAAGTAACATGTATTACAATTTGTCGGCGGACAATGCTGCTTATGTAATGCTATTGACGTGTCCATCAGAACGCCAAAGATATCGATTGGTATTTGATAATGATAAAAGTATAACATCTAAAATTAAACAATTTTATGATTTGTATCACGTTTGACAAGCACGTTGTCACATGTGCAGCAAAAAAGAAGAGTGATTATTTTGAAACTAACGCTGTTTTCTGCATAAAACTAATTTAAAAAAAAATACAAATTCTTATGATATTTTATTTATTTATTTATTTGTATCTGCTTTGCAAAAAAGAAAATACTCGGTTAAAATATAGATAATCGTTCGAATTGTGTGTTCACCAGCCATTTGTGTTCAAATGTATCATGTTATATTTCTTAAGAAAATTATAAAAAGAACAAATAAAAGATGTTTCATTTTAATTTTCCAATCTATGTTTTGCGGACAATGATATTGTTAGAGTTGGTATAGAAACAACTCAGGCAAGTAGAGAAAACATTCAGAGAAGTTTGAAGGTGTATCACAAGAGATGTCTGTACTTGGGATTGACGTCCAGTTGGCACTCAGGACAGGGGTAGTCTCGATTTAAAAACGGTTCATACCTGAAATAAAAGTGGAAAACAACAGATACCATATGACCATATAATGAGAGGTCAAATCATTCTTTGCACTACCATGTAGACGTTTTCAATGTAATTTGATATCCATAATTTTATTAAAATGAACATACATGTATATATAAATACTAGCACTAGTATACATATTACCAGAAGTTAACTGCTAGATTCCTTCCTGCAGTAATGTTAGGAAAGGACTGAACTTCATGCCACCAGAAGGAGGGAAGGTACAGAACATCCCCCTCCTCTAGGGTACAGTTCAGGGGGTAGGTTTCTCCGAACAATGGGAATCTCTGTCAAAAGAAACAGTTTCAAAATACAGAAGGTTATAAATCAAAGATTTAATTAAAAAACCATTTTTCATTAACAAGAGGAATTTAAAGGAATATATGTTTTTTTCCAGATGTCGATGTAAAAAGCACAAGTCACAATCTTGCTCACATGTCAAATGAATGGATATGAATTTTTTATATTTTGATATCACAAACGTTGTTTCTCAAAGATTTATATTCTAAGTACTATAACTTTAGGTGCTTCGAACAAACTGTATCTAATATACTAGTAGTTCATGAAAGGGTTGAATTACAATTACTAGTACTGAATTGTTTCTATGTAGGAGATCAACATACTGGTGTCTTTGAGCAATAGTTCGATATACAATTGTGTATTGCTTCATCCAAAAACCATATACTTACTGTATAATTGGGCTTTTTGATGTCGATGGGAGAAAATACTTGAATAGTGGTGTCTTCTAAGTATTGTCTTTGAAAAGATTTCGTTGTAAAGTTATACGACAAACGAGCTGCTTGAAGGTGACCCTCATATAATTGATGGTTGTTGTGAGGATCGAATAGAATAACTTCCTTTCTGCCACTTATCTATATAAATGTCCGAAAAGAATAAACATTAATTAAATTTAATATTTATGAATGTTTGTTGTTGTTTATCAAAATTATAAATACAATATAATTGAAAACTTACATAATTATATGCATTGTCTGGGATTCAATTTAAAATCCAGACGTATTTTGTTTATTATTACATTTGAAAATTAATTTTACTCATGCAATGTATATTTAAAAAAAAAAAATTTCGAAATGTGGTACATGAGAAATTGAAATCTATCTAGGAAAATATTACATCTTGTTAATTTCAACAAATTAAGGATATTATTTATGAGATATTTATACTAAAACATAATTTGGTTATCTAAAAAAAACTAGTTTCACCTGACAAAGAAAATTATCATGTGCATCAAAATGCAATTTTCCAAGAGTTTTTCCGTCGCTAAGCCAAATGTTTAGCATTTCCCTTTCTAAGAGACCCTTATAGAGAATCTCTTCTCGAATGTCTTTCTCCAGTTTAGGAAGATACTGAGGTATGGAAGCATATTGTAGATACGCAGACATATTATCAATAGATCCATTAGAAATTCCATTCACGATGTCCATAAAATCCGACAATTTTCTTTTTTCAATAGCAGGCATTACCATCACTAGATCTGGTGAAAAGATCTGATCGGCGTATGTTTGAAAAACTTGAAATTTTCACGATTTTGCCAAATATTAATAGGTTCGATTCTTTCAAATTCATTATGTGGCGTGAGTTGGAACAAAACTTCGTGTTCACCATATTTTTCTCTCAAGTATTTGTTTGACCATTTTGTACATGTATATGCTGGCCAATCTTTTAGAACTCCTTTGAAAATAACAGGCTTTGACTTTTTCAAATATTTGTGGAAAAAATCTTCACGTGATGGAACGGGAATTCTATCGCATTCGGGAAGTCTTGGGATTTTATGAGCCTGCAAATTGCGATCAGAGTAACAAAAGTTATCATTTTCAGAACACTTTTGCAAAAACACATCTTTGAATTGAACATCAGAAACATGTTTAACGTAAAATTTTGATTGCAGAATCTTCTTACGATGAAATCCTTGTTTGGATAAACCACCAGTAGCATTAAGAAACGCGCCACAACCCTGATTTATAAAGTCTATCAGATTTTCAATGTGGAAATTGTCTTTATAAACAAAAGGAAAAGTACTTCGAGATTGCAGAATAGGATATAATTCATGTCTATCTTTCTTTATTTTCTCGAATAACACTACATTTCCAATGTGAATAGTTTCATTATGCTTTCCAAAAACTGTCTCATCGGGCCATCTGTCATTAATATCGATAAATCCAACCAAGATTCCATGTGCATTATTCAGCAACAGATTTCTTAGAGACTGAAATTGTTTATACTCTTTCGAGAGATCAGTAACACTGCAACCATCAGTCACATAAGCAACTAAGCATGTAGACTTTGCTCTCCTTAAAACAAAATCTAGCGAAAAACACCCTGATAGTGCATACACACACGAAATGGAATAAAAGCTACACAACACAATATTAACTTGAATAAATAACCTTTTCTCGAACTGACTTCTCATTATGAACCATTATAAGTCAACTTCTGTATAAATTCAAAAAATGATTTCAGATCTGTTTTGGGTACTTGTTTGGAAAATGGCTCAGTTTAGTTCCTACACTAGTCGTTTTCAAAAATAGACATTTTCTACCTACATTGTAAACTATGCACACCTGTAAAGAACGCATACTTTCCCAGAAATAAAATGGGCGATGTTACTACTGCTTATTCCTAAAGATCGATTTCCTGTATTGTTTTCAGAGTCAGTTAAGACATTTAAAAAACATTACTTGGTCTGGTTTTCTCTGGAAGCTTTGGCTAATGAAAGGTGTTTTTGAAAGATCTATTTGAAGGAATTAAGCATGGTCTCTAATAAAGTCGGCAAGATCGATTGATCCTTTAAACAATAAATAAGCCTATATTAGTGTCATAAATACAAAAGATAATTATTTTAGATGTCTTTCATGGTCGACTGCAACGTTTTCATTGACAATTTTGGGGTTTACATCAAGATTGCTTTGAGATCAATGATATATTTCTTCGCAAAAAATGGCAAAGTAAAAAAGTTATTTTTCAAACGTACATTTTTATTTAAAGTTTTTAGCTGTAATGGTTATTTTTCATTAAATGTCAATTCAAAAGTCCCATCCGAGGACGTCAGATGCAATGAAAGTCGCGAGAAAATGACATTCTGACACTAGTAAATGCCCATATTGACTAATATAATACACCACATATTTTTAAATTTACAGTTTAAATTAAATCGCCAATGGAGATATTTATATTGAGGAGAGTTGTAGACGATTGTATAATTGACACTTGACCTTTCACTTGGTAAAACTTGCATTCATTTGTGGTTCCGGGGGCTTCAAGTTCCCATCTTTGACCTTCTACATGTATATCTTAACATAGTAGGATGTTGGTCTTGTGATACATAAATATGTACTTAAACTTCAAATAAAAATGAATCGCTATAGTTATGTTCAGTATATTTTTTAAATAATTAAACATCACACCAAGATCTCTGAAGAAAAACCTGAACATATCAAAAGTCAAAGAAGATTGAGGATGTATCATAAAAGATGTCTGTACTTTGGATTAACGTCCAGCTGGCACTCGGGACACGGGTAATCTCGAGTTAAAAACGGTTCATACCTAAAACAAACGCATGTTATAAACAGCAGATAATTATATGAAATGACAATATCAAATCATATTTAATGCACTACTCAGAAACTAAAGAATTCAATTGGTATTCATAATGCCATAAGATTGTATTACTTTTAATGTGCAAAGGAAACATCAAGTGAAATTTATTTCAACGAAATTAGTCAACAATAAGCAAAATGCTTAAACTATTATTGATAACATTACAATACAAGAGGCCCAGGGGCCACAGCGCTCACCTGAGCACATCGGGCTTGAATTTAACCCCCCCACCCCCCCAGGCGTTCATCATTTGAACAAACTAGAATCTACACTACCTGAGGATGATTCCATATAAATAACACTAATTGTAGCTTTGAAGTACTTTAAAAGAAGATTTTAAAAGGTTTCCATATATATCCCTTTGTAAAACTTGGGTGGGCCATTTTGGCCCCAAACTAGCCCCAGGGGTCATAATTTGAACAAACTTGAATCTACACTACCTGGGGATGATTCCACATGAATTTCACCTTTCCTGGCCCAGTGGTTCTTGAGAAGAAGATTTTTAAAGATTTTTCCTATATATTCCTATGTAAAACTTGGGTCGGCCATTTTGGCCCCACCTTGCCCCAAGGTCATCGTTTGAAAAAATTTGAATCTACACTACCTGAGGATGATTTCACATGAGTTGCACCTTTCCTGGCCCAGTGGTTCTTGAGAAGAAGATTTTTAAAGATTTTTCCTATATATTCCTATGTAAAACTTGGGTCGGCCATTTTGGCCCCACCCTTGCCCCGGGGGTCATGATTTGAACAAACTTGAATCTACACTACCTGAGGATGAATCCACATGAGTTTCATCTTTCCTGGCCCAGTGGTTCTTGAGAAGAAGATTTTTAAAGATTTTTCCTATATATTCCTATGTAAAACTTGGGTCGGCCATTTTGGCCCCACCCTTGCCCCGGGGGTCATGATTTGAACAAACTTGAATCTACACTACCTGAGGATGATTCCACATGAGTTTCACCTTTCCTGGCCCAGTGGTTCTTGAGAAGAAGATTTTTTTAAAAATGCCATTAATTTTCTCTAATTCATAATTATCTCCCCTTGGAAAAGGGTGTGGCCCTTCATTTGAACAAACTTGATTCCCCTTCACCCAAGGATACTTTGTGCCAAGTTTGGTTAAAATTGGCCCAGTGGTTCTTGAGAAGAAGATGAAAATGTGAAAAGTTAACGACGACGACAACGACGACGACAACGACTACGACAACGACAGACAACGGACAAATTTTGATCAGAAAAGCTCACATGAGCCTTCGGCTCAGGTGAGCTAATAAAGTCTTTCGAAATATGAATTTATTACCAGAAGTTAATTGCTAGATTCCTTCCCGCAGTGATGTTAGGAAAGGACTGAACTTCATGCCACCAAAAGGAGGGCAGGTATAGAACATCCCCTTCCTCTAGAGTACAGTTCAGGGGGTAGGTTTCTCCGAACAATGGAAATCTCTGCCAAAAGATTAATGGAACAGTTTTCAAAATATAAAAGTTATTAGTCAAGAATTGCAATCTAATCTTTTGTTTTTGCAAGTCAAAATTCATATAACAGACAGGAAAAGTACCCTAAAAACATGCCTTCTCTTTTGAGATAATCCAAGGACGTGTCTATTTTGTAAATAACCAACGAACTTGTTCACTTAGCTTTGATTTGATTGATTCGAACATAGATTGAAGTATATTTTATTGTCTTTGAATTCTCAGCTTAGGAACTGGCAACACTTCTTATTAATCCCTTTCCCTAAACGTACGTGAATTATTTTAAACATATCACCTGTAAATTATTTATACATGAACTTCTTTTTCACATCATTAACAATATGCATGTAAATTTTGTTAGTGGCTCTTTCACAAAAACAACATAAATTTGCATAAAATACCTCGAACATTAATGAAAATAATAAATATCCAAATTGCTCGTTGAACTGCCATCTAAGTGTCTTTGAATATTAACTCAATACGAAATTACGCATTTGTTCCAAGCATGCATCATACATGTATACTCACTGTATAATTAGGGTTCATGATGTCAACGGGAGAAAATGCTTGCACCGTATTGTCTAGCAAATATCGTCTTTGAAATGACTTCGACGTAAAATTATACGACATGCTAGCTTCCTGAATGTGACCCTCATATAATTGATGGTTGTTGTGTGGATCGAATAATATAACTTGCTTTCCTCCACTTATCTACAAATAGTAAAGTCTACAATTATTCTAATTAAGTAATAAAGGTTTTCTCACTTTTCCATAAATACATGTACTAATGAATAATAAATTAATACTTTAGATATTGTATTAAAATTCTCATTCATTATTTATTTATCATAAAAAAGAATCTTTATTTTTTTTTAAGAATATACTCATTTTACCTGGCAAAGAAAATTATCATATGGATCAAAATGCAATTTTCCAAGAGTTCTTCCGTCGCTAAGCCAAATGTTCAGCATCTCCCTTTCTAGGAGACCCTTAAAGAGAACCTCTTCTCGAATGTCTTTTTCCAGTTCTGGCAGATATCTGGGAATGGAAGCGTATTCTAAATATGCAGACATATTTACAATAGACCCATTAGAAATTCCATCCAAAATGTCCATAAAGACCGACAGATTTTTGCTTTCAGTAGCGGGTCGTACCATCACTAGATCAGGAGTAAGAATCTGATCTGCGCATGATCGAGGAAATTTAAATTTTTGGTAATTCTCCCAAATATTTATAGGTTCGATTCTTTCAAATTCACCCTGTGGTGTAAGTTGGAACATGATTTCTTGTCCGCCGTATTTTTCTCTCAGATATTTGTTTGACCATTTTGTAAATGCTGGCCAGTCTTTTAAAACTTCTTTGAAAATAACAGGCTTTGACTTTTTCAAATATTTGTGAAAGAAATCATCACGTGTTGGAAGTTGAATTCTTTCGCACTCGGGAAGTTTGGGGACACCATGAACATGCAAATTACGATCTGAATAACAGAAGTTGTCATTTTCAGAACACTTTTGCAAAAACACATCTTTAGACTGAACATTTGAAACACTTTTAACGTAAAACTTTGATTGCAGAATTTCCTCCCTGTAAAGACCTTGTTTGGACAGACCACCAGTAGCATGAAGATACGTATTGCAACCCTGATTTATAAATTGTATCAACTCTTCAATGTTGTATACATTTCTAAGAACAAGTGGAGCGATACTTTGAGGTTGCGCAGTTGGGTATATTTCCGTTCTGTCCTTGGTAATTTTTTCGAACAACACTATATCCCCAATATTAATAGCAACATCATGTTTTCCAGTAACTTCACTTCCGTCGGGCCAGGCATCATTTATATCAATAAATCCAACCAAGATTCCATGTTTATTGCTAAGCAATAAGTTTCTTATATATTGAAATTGTTTATACTCTTTAGATGGATCGTGTTCAACAACAGTGCACCCATCAGTCACAAAAGCGACTATGCATGAAGTCCTTGCTCGCCTTAGAACAAAATCTAGCGAGAAACATCCTGATAATGCATACACATACGGAATGAGATACAATAGACACAATAATTTAAATGTGTCCTCAACGAATGGCAATTTTTCGAATCTACGTATCATTTGGAACCAAGGTAAACTTCTGCATAAATTCAGTTAAGCAATTCCAAATTGTTTTTGAATACAAGGTAAGGTCCTGATTATTGACTTTTTAATGATTTTTATTTAAAATATGGACAAGTTCCTGTTTAGCTAGAAAAGATCAGAGAGTCTACTGTGAATTTAGCACACCTGTTATTGAATGTGTACATTCTCAGAGAAACTGAAAATAAAGCTACTGCATTATATTAAATCCTACTCTCAAGATCAATTAGATATTTAAACACTTAAAACAATTGATAAATAATAAAAAATAATCAATTTATTTAAAAATGAAGATTGAGATATCTGAGACAATTAAATGTAATTCTAATACTAGTACATGTATATCATAATAAATGTCTGTATTGTGGGTTTACATCAAGCTGACATTCTGGGCAAGGGAATTCTCTCACTAGAAATGGATCATACCTGTAAAAAAACAAAATACATGGCTACTTTTCTCGATCAAAGAAATATCGATATTTTTCAAATGCTCAATTTCATATATAAACTTCTCAAATTAAATAAGTGATTTTCAAAAGTTTAACTGGTACCTCAAGCTAGCTTTCTATTTTGATTTATGATCATATCAGCTACCTTAATATTTCTCTATTAAAGGCCCACAGATGGAAAAGGTCACTCTAGTGTCACAATGTATGTGTGAACTCTGTTTTTGTTTCTTTTTTGTTTTTGTTTTTGTTTTTGTTTGTTTTTTTTTTTGGTTGATACAAGGAACATGTAGCTCCCATATAATTTTATCAAATTATAATGTTGCTTCTTTAGAAGTTTGTTTGCAGGCTCCACCCAATGTTCACTATTTCTTTATTGTTGTGACGGACAACATTGACCAAAACAGATAGCAATTGGTTAGTTAGTTACACAAGAATCTCTGATGATATAACAGAGCAAATTTTTGAAAATAATGAAAGAAAAAGTGAGCAAGCTCATTCCCCACGCTCGCCCAAAACTTAAAGTGCTGAAAATCCCGGAAAAAATAAAGGAATTGGAATTTCCCGCTTATATGCAAATCTAAACATTGTTTCCTAAATATCTGCAAAGTTTCATAAAATTCTGTGCAGCGGTTTATGAGATGTTGCGCTGACAAACTGTTCATCTCTTTTCAAGATATCCCCAAAAATCTAAGTTGAAAAGTGCGGAAATTCCCGGAAAAAATAAAGGAATTGGAATTTCCTGGTAATTTGCAAATCTACAAATTGTGTCCTAAATATCTGCAAAGTTTGATGAAATTCTGTGCATTGGTTTATGAGGAGTTGTGCTGACAAACTGTTCATCTCTATAATCAAGATATGGCCAAAAAATCTAAGTTTTTAGTGTGGAAATTCCTGGAAAAAAAAAGGAATTGGAATTTCCTGGTAATATGCACATCTACATATTGTTTCCTAATTATCTGCAAAGTTTGACGAAATTCTGTGCAGTGGTTTAAGAGGAGTTACGCTGACAAACTGTTCATCTATATATTCAAGGTATGGCCAAAAACCAAAGTTGAAGAGTGTGGAAATTCCCGGAAAAAATAAAAGAATCGGAATTTCCTGGTAAAATGCACATCTACACATTGTACCCTAAATATCTGCTAAGTTTGACAAAATTCTGTGCAGTGGTTTATGAGGAGTTGCGCTCACAAACTGTTCATCTCTATATTCAAGGTAGGGCCAAAACCCTAAGTTAAAAAATGCAGAAATTCCTGGGAAAAATATAAGAATAAAAATTTTCTGGTAATATGCACATCTACATATTGTGTCCTAAATATCTGCAAAGTTTGACGAAATTCTGTGTAGGGGTTTATGAGGAGTGGCGCTGACAAAAAATAAGGACTGACGGACTGACTGACTGACTGACACTCTGACAGACGGGTCAAAAACATTATACCTCACGCAAATTGTTCCATGGGGTATAACAAATGCATTTGGAGTTACGAAAAAAAATTACTATTTTAATCAATCTGGAATCAAGCTAAGGGAAAAATCAGGTGGTCATGGTTCTTACAAAACATTGGAGCTGAGAATAATTCTGACCACTTTTTTCAATACTACCAAGATACACTGTAATTGCAGAGATTTAACAAAATGTGCCCTTACTGGTGACTGGCCCTATTTCTCAATCACCTTTCCTTTATTAAAGGAAGACTGGCAAATCATTTGAATAAATGTGAATTCTAGAAAAGTAATTGAGCTAGAAAGAAATACCCAGTAGCTAACAGCTAGACCAACAGATGAACACAAAATGCATATAGAATATACATGTAATCCTTGAAATTTCTGCAGATGGGCATAAAAAAGCAAAGCAACTGACAGGTATCAATCATATGGCTTGGTGTATTGCATTCTTTTACAATTTCCTCTAGGTGGTCAGATCATCATTGGAAAGATAAAGGCAGTAGATGGTTAGTCTACAGAATTACCAAAAGAGAGACAACTTCAGAGAAGTTACATGTACTTTTATTATCAAAGTAATCCTGCCTACTAACATTAATTATTGTAAAAATCTTTGAAAGAAAATAACCTACCAAAAGTTGATGGCAAGGTTTCTTCCTGCTGTTTTGTTGGGAAAGGACTGGACTTCATGCCACCAAAATGAAGGCATGTACAGAATGTCGCCTTCTTCTATTGTGCAGTTCATGGGGTAAGTTTCTCCAAACAGTGGAAACCTCTGTCAAAGGAAAATCAAAGCTTATTATCAAATAGGCATTTTTTCTAAATTTTTAGAAAAAGTGTCTAAGTAGTAATAATAATAATAATAATGATTGTTTTTATAAATCGCTTTTCTAGCATAAATGCTACTCAAAGCGCTTTACAATACATTATTAACCCAGCAGACCTTAACAATCCAGAATCTTTCTCAGTGCAAGCTGCCGTTATCAGCGCTAGAACATTAACATTCTGACAATATCTTTCACTGTCTACAATCAAATATCAGAAGTCATACACAGTCATCCTTTTATTTTGACACTAAATAAAAATCAATTTTTCAATCCCAGAGGAATTTAATTAAGTTTCATAGATTTTTTTTGCTAAATATATTTACAGAATAATCTGGATTCTGGATGTCAACAGGGGACATAACCATGGACGTGCTTTCCAGTAGATGGCGACGGTGGAATGTATTGGGAGGTCTGATCGTAGGACAGGATTGCCTCTGGAATGTGTCCCTCGTACATCTGATGATTGTTGTGAGGATCAAACAAAATCACCTGCTTTTTTCCACTTATCTGAAAAGGATGCAGATACCACATTGATGTTATACAAATGTTAATTGGTTTATAAATAAATTACACAATAGCATTTTCTAAACTTCTTCGAAATATGACAACTAAATATGTTGAATGTGAACATCTTTGTAATATCGTTTAACTTACTGTACCTGGCAAAGTAGATTGTCAAATTGATCAAAATGCAGCTTTCCCCAAAGTTATTCCATCACTTAGCCATATATTTAGATGTTTTCTCTTTAGGAGCCCTTTGAATAGTAAATCTTCTCTTATATCCTCCTCTAGTACTGCAGGTGATCGGGAATGGAGGAATACTCCAGATATGCCGACATATCATTAATAGTCCCATTGGATACTCCTTCAACATATCCATGAAATTTGAGAAATTCAATGTCTCTTAGTGGCCGGTCTAACAACTACTAAGTCAGGAAAGGGCAACTGATCTTCTACTGATTTGGGAATCTCAAACTTTTCGTGATTTTCCCACATATATCGTGGCTCAACTCCTTCGTATTCACCCAAGGGTGTCAACTTGATATGGACATCATTTTTCCCAAATTTATCTCGGAAATATCTGTTTGTCCACTTTGTAAAAGCTGGCCAGTCTCTTAAAACATTTTTGAATATCACTGGCTTTGATATTTTTACATAATTATGGAAAAAGTCATCCTTGGAAGGAAAATCTATTCTCTCGCACTCTGGAATTTTCAGGTTTATTGTTGTGAACATGAAAATTATGATTGTCTGATAAACAGGGTTAATCTATAACTTTACAATTCTGATTCACTGGTTGAAACACATCTTTTGATTGCACGTCTGAAATATTTTGAACATAAAATCTTGTTCTGTGGATTTCCTCTTTATGTAGCCCCTCAATAGAAAAACATCCCCAGTTGGTGACATGTAGGTATGACATCCATCATTGACAAAGTCTATTAGAGTTGTCAGTCCATTCACACCATTAAAAATAAGCGGGACCAAGCTCTTCTGAGATGGAGATGGCAGTAGACATGTTAAATCCTCGGGACTTTCTTAAAATAAGACAATTTTTCCTGCCTCTACCCCTTCACCGTGAAATTGTTTCCCGTCGGGCCACTTACTATTTATGTCAATATACCCCACTAGAATTCCTAAATCTTTACGTATCAATAACTGTTTAAGGTCAGAAAATTGGGAATTGTCATAAATTTGATTATCAATTTCACAACTGTTAGTCACGAGAGCAACAATACAAGTTGAATGTGCAGTTTCGAGGACAGATTCAGGAGAAAGACAGCTTGATAGTGCGTGAACACAACATAATATGAAGCAAAAGATGTTTGCCCAAAAATTAACCTTCAATTTCCTTAATCTAACGCTTTCTTTTCCCATGTCTAGCTTCTACATTTCACAACGACAGATTCGTGAGAAATTTCCGGCTGTTGTGGTTTGCGTATTTTATGTTCATCGATCCCGAGGCAATTAAAAAAAAAGTTGAATGTTATACATGTAAATGACTTACTAAAAAGTTGTTGTAAATCGAACATATTTTATTCTCAAAACTTTTAAACTTAGCCTTGAGTCATGACATTTTTAGAACGCTTAAAGGTTCTGGTTGTATTGCTCCCCTTTGATACATTACAGTTTTATCATGCTTTATCTTTTCAGAATGGAACATCAATAACCAATTTACAAAGCATGTTTACAAAAGGGAAAAGCGTTAGATGTTTAACTTAACTGATGTCCCCAATATACTGTTAACAATCATTTTTAGACTCTCGGTTTAAAATTTGTACGTGTACACTGTACAACAGTAGGAAAACATGTAAACTCAACTTAAAGATAGAATTCGAAGATGCAGAAAATAAATCCCTTAGAAAAATAATGTTTTATTCATTTTTACTTTATTTTACAAACATTTTGATTAAAATGAAAAATTTAAACCTTGTATATAGTAACATAAAACAATAACTATTCAAAAAAAAAAATAAATGAAAATTGTGTTTAAAAAGAATTACATGAATTTATTTATATTAGCACAGTGTCTGTCTGTTATTTAAAATGTTAATAAGCTAAATGTAAACTGTCAAGATAAATAAGTAGGATAGATAAGCACAATTATTTTTTGGAACGCATTGTAAAGTAATTTGTCAGCATCAGCACTCCCGACGCCATGAAAAATATTTCCTGCAATCACAACACATCCATAGGACCAAGTGATTCCTTCTCTGACGGATGCCCCGTATACAATTGCGGACAGCAGAATGCTTCCAGCTGAAAATTAATTTTTGAAAAATTCCAAAATATTATGAGAAACGTTTAAAGCAAGAATATAATTATATTATTAACTTTTTAACACAGAATATTTCAAAGTTTTGAATAAAGTTTACTCCGTCTTAAAAGCACTAAGCCCCACCCCCACCTTCTGCGCTAAATAATTGTAACATGTTCTTTATTATTCTCACCCTTTACTTTTCTTCGTTTAATCAAATTAATCTATTAATATAATAACTTCTAATTGATTATTCTATGAAACATCTCTTACCTGTAACAAAGCAAGACAACAGCGCCAAAAATAAATTCTTTTGCTGTCAGAGAATCTGGACACAGAAAGATTCAGAATGACAAGAAATGTGGCGAATAGAGATGCTCCAAGGGCAATAATCTCAAAAACCCTCACAACTTGTAGCCAATCTACAATAGACAAAGGGGATTAATACTGAAACTTGTGGAAATTAAGTAAAAAAAAAATGAAATTCGAAAAGAATTTGTTAAAACAGTTACATGTAATACTGAGTTAAAAAAAACGAATTATTTAGTAAATCAAGTTCCTTGTTGAACTGCATGACAAAACAAGGCCCTTTATATTACATGTGAATAAAAAGTTCTTAAGTTCGTTTTTTATTTAATAGATTTCTGTTTCAGTTTGGAAAGGGGGGGGGTTAAAAAGTTTCGGTTACCTCTTCCAACAATGTTGATATCAGAACAAATTCCATTGACACACCTCCTCCATATTCCTCGTCAAAACCTTGGATCACTATATCAATGTCTTTTATACAACATCCTCTGTGTATTTAAAATGGAGAGATCGCCAGTATGGGTAACAAAATCCCAGCAGATGAAGAAGAAATCCTGTCACTTCTAATACAAGATACAATCGAGTGAAAATGTCCGATTTAATTCTACAAATCCGCCATTTCTTAAAGGGTCAACAACAAAATCTATTTCGGCGTTACAGAAAAAAACATGTCCGTTGTTTCGAGTTGTCAGCGATATGTCATTTATGCATCATGAGGGAAGTCAAGTCATAAGTAAAGTAATTTAGCATATCCTGAGGGCGTTTATAGAAAGGACATAGACAAAGAAATGACAGTGCGGTTTATAGACTCGGGATGATAATCCCTATATAAAACAATTAGAAAATATATTCCTATTAATTTTTAACCTGTGCCTTATGTTTCATCAAAATTTGTGATAATTAATGAAGGAAATAAATAAAATACACCCACTCATGTTCATAGCAAAGCAATGAAAAATTGGTTTCTATCAATGATGCATAATCCATTTGAAAAACATTAAAAAAGTTTATTAGAAGTTTATTAACGTTTTTTTTTGTCATTGAAATAGTTCTTTACAATTTTGCAACAAAAAATTTCGACATCAAAGTTGCAGCTCAAATTGATTTAAAAGCTTGAACTGTGTCAGCAGGCAGGCATGGAAAAATTCTAAATTTCTGTTAGAATCAAACGTTTAATGTAAACTAAGACCTTTCCTTGATATTAAATGTAGCCATGACCCTCTCAATTTACAAATGTACATGTCTTGTGCTTATACATAAGATTGCCAAGTAATCCATCTTGTACACGACGGCTAGCCATTATAAATAATTTACAAAAAGAGCAGACATAGTTGATTGACGAACATTGAAGTAATAATGATCTATAAATAATTTTTGTGTGAAATGTTCAAGTTAGTGTATAAAAGACAATAATTCTGTAACATAGTCATGAAAAACTTTCTGGTTGATTTAAAAAAAATTAAAAATGAACAACGAATAAGTAAAACATGGATACTTGATTTTTTTTCAGTTTTCATGTATTCTTTTTTTTTCTCAATTAATTATATTCATAATAATCAGAAGAAAACTGATTGAAAATAAGACAATGTTGTAATCGTTCATTTCAATAGATTTTAGTAAATAAGTTACTTGCTTTCTGTTTCTCATAATATTATTATTGCACATGTAATTCCACCCCCTTTTCATTTTTCAAAAATAAATTCAAAAATAAAACTTTTCTTTCCTTCCCCAGAACAATACAAAGAGGTTAAGCCACAAGGTCACAGCGGATGAATCAGCGGAGTATAATCGTCTCGTTTTCAATTATTAGATATTTTACCTACCGCTTAATACATGTACAATGTATATTAGGTTTCACAATATGGAGGAAATCAAAAATACCCCAATCGTCTCATTTTCAATGGTAAATGTTTTCTCCTCATCTACATGTAAATGTATTAGGTTTCATGATATAAAGGAATTATAAATTAATACTTCATGTATATACGTAGATAGTTATGGTTTACAAGAGGATGCCAGTTGTTGACAGCGTTGTGTTTGATATTGAAATTCATTCCACTTTCCATTAAATCAAAAGTTAACGTTAAAATACATTTGATTTTTTTTATTCTCTCTGTTCCACTCTATGGCCTAAATGGTATTTAGACAGTTATTATGTTCCCCAAACGAAGTTGGGGAACATATTGTTTTTACTCCGTTTCTTATTATTATTATTATCCCAAAACGAAGTTGGGGAACATATTGTTTTTAATTTGTCTTTATTAAGGTCTTCCGTTTCAGACGGAAGACCTTATAGTGATTCTACTGTTTTCCTCTGAGGTCTTCCGTTTCAGACGGAAGACCTTATAGTGATTGACTGTTCTAGGTCTTCCGTTTCAGACGGAAGACCTTATAGTGATTCTACTGTTTTTTCTTATTATTATTCTTATTATTATTTTTTTCCCCAAATCTTGTCGGCAGGATTTCTCAGAGATGGCTGGGCGGATTTTCCTGAAATTTTCAGGGATGATAGAGAATGAAAATACCCCGAGACGTTTTTTTCATTTTTTCAAAATTCACTTCCGGTCGTCAGATATGTCCGATTTCCGCTTTTTTCAAAAATATTTAATCCGAGT